>NC_081552.1:58318753-58544152 GCF_963082655.1 Stomoxys calcitrans | reverse complement strand
TCGTCTTGTCTGTCGAAAGCACGCTAACTTCCGAAGGAGTAAAGCTAGCCGCTTGAAATTTTGCACAAATACTTCTTATTAGTGTAGGTCGGTTGGTATTGTAAATGGGCCATATCGGTCCATGTTTTGATATAGCTGCCATATAAACCGATCTTGGGTCTTGACTTCTTGAGCCTCTAGAGTGCGCAATTCTTATCCGATTGGGATGAAATTTTGTACGACGTGTTTTGTTATGATATTCAACAACTATGCCAAGTATGGTTCAAATCGGTTCATAACCTGATATAGCTGCCATATAAACCGATCTTGGGTCTTGACTTCTTGAGCCTCTAGAGGGCGCAATTCTTATCCGATTGAAATGGAATTTCGCACGACGTGTTTTGTTATGATACCCAACAATTGTGTCAAGTATGGTTTAAATCGGTCTATAACCTGATATAGCTGCCATATAAACCGATCTTGGGTCTTGACTTCTTGAGCCTCTAGAGTGCGCAATTCTTATCCGATTGGAAAGAATTTTTGGCACCAAGTATTTCGTTATGATATCCAACAACTGTGCCAAGTATGGTTAAAATCGGTCCATAACCTGATATAGCTGTCATATAAACAGATCTGGGGATTGGACTTCTTGAGCTTCTAGAGGGCGCAATTCCTATCCGATTTGGCTGAAATTTTGCATGACGTATTTTATTTTTACTTTCAACAACTGTGTCAAATTAGGTTCAAATCGGTTCATAACCTGATATAGCTGCCATATAAACCGATCTGGGATCTTGACCCCTAGAAGTCGCAATTATTATTACCGATATGCCTGAAATTTTGTACGACGGATCCTCTCATGACCATCAACAAACGTGTTTATTATGGTCTGAATCGGTCTATAGCCCGATAAAGATCCCATATAAATCGTTCTCTCTATTTTACTTCGTGAGCCCCAATGGGCGCAATTCTTATACGAATTGGCTGAAATTTTACACAGGTCTCCAACATATAATTTAATTGTGATCCGAACCGGACCATATCTTGATATCGTTTTAATAGCAGAGCAACTCTTTTCTTATATCCTTTTTTGCCTAAGAAGAGATGCCGGGAAAAGAACTCGACGAATGCGATCCATGGTGGAGGGTATATAAGATTCGGCCCGGCCGAACTTAGCACGCTTTTACTTGTTATATATAAGACTAGCTGACCCGGGCCCGCTCCGCTGCGCCTTGTTTTACTTTATATGGAACAAAAGTTTCCTTGGAATATTTATTTTCGACAATTAAAGAGCTTTTAGTGAAATACCATGCTACGAAAATAGTATATCGCTTGACTAATAATTTAACAATATAAGTACCTTTGTCCGAATCCCATATGATTTTTATTGGTCTACGAATTTGAGTTTGGATGTAAGGTGTACTTCATTCTCAAAATACTTTATTTCAGCCGTCTCATGATATCTGATTTGTGGTCTCCCAGGTACTTGGCCCTGAAAAAATATCAGCATTGTGCTCTTCTTTCAAAAACCATTTATTTAAACCCCATATTGCCTTTGGTTTAGGGGAGTTTATACGATGAGGCGTCCCCCAAACACATGCCCCAAAACAGGTTATCAAATTCGTTTTCTAATCTTAAATACCACATATTGGCATGGTCGAAAATTTTTTACCCTTTGCGGGGTGTTTTGGGGAAGGGGTGATTCCCTAAATACATGGTCCTTAATTAGGATACCAAATTCGTATTCTACTCCCAAATACCTTTATTTGAGACCCATTTTGCGATGGTCAGTAAAAAATTGCTGCTTGTGGGGTATTTTGGAAAAGGGGTTGACCCCCAGAAAATTGGTCCCGAAAGTGGGTATCAATTCTTGCTCTACCCTCCAACACCTTTTATTTAAGCTGCACATTGACATGGGGTATATATGGCCGATTTAAGTGTACGCCCGGAAAATATATCAGCAACGTGCTCTATTCTCATATATTTATATATCATTTATTTGAACCCCATATTGCCATTGCCCTCAAAATTGGATATCAAATTCGTTTTCAAATCTCATTTAAACTCCTTATTGCAAAACTCAGCAAATATGTTCGGTTTGGGGTATTGGCCCTTAAAACTATAAATATTTCGTTCCACTCTCTTTACGACCCAAATTGTCTTGGTGAGCAAATACGTACTATTTAGGGGTTGTTATGGTGGTGGACCATCCCCTAGACAGTTGGGACCTAATGTTGATATCAGATACGTAGTCTACTCCCAAATACCTTTAATTTGAGCCCCATATTTCCATAGTCGGCAAGCGTGACCGGCTTGGAGGGTGTTTTGGGGGATGGGCGGCCACTCAGTGAGTTGCCCTTGAAAATATATATCGGATTCGTGTTCCACTCTCAAAAACCCTCGTATTTGAGCCTCATATTGCAAAAGTCAGCAAATACCTACTATTTGGGTGGTGTTGTGGGGGTGGGGTGGCCCCATTTACACTTTTCTGGAATATTAATATCAGATCCGTGCTTTACTCCCAAAGACCTTTCATTTGAACCCCATATTGCTATGGTCGTAAATTTGTTCCCTTTTAGGGATTTTTTTTCCCATATTTGGATATCATATTCGAATTCTACACTCAAATACCTTTTGTTTAAGCCCCATATTCCCATGGTTAGTAAATAAGTCCTGTTTGGGGGGTGTTTTGGGGAAGGGGTCCACCCCCCAGAAACGTGGTCCCACATTTGGATATCAGATTCGTATTTTACTCGCAAATACCGTTCATTTAAGTCCCATATTGGCATGATCGGTAAATATGTCCGATTTAGGGGCGTTTTGGGGGTTGGGTGGTGTTGTGGGGTTGGGGTGGCCCCATAAACACTTGTTCCCATATTTGGATATCAGATTCTACTTCTACACTCAAATACCTTTTTTTAAGCCCCATATTCCCATGGTCAGTAAATAAGTCCTGTTTGGGGGGTGTTTTGGGAAAGAGGTGGACTCCCAGAAACGTCGTCCCACATTTGGATATCAGATTCGTATTCTACTCGCAAATACCTTTCATTTGAGTCCCATATTGCCATGGTCGGTAAATATGTCCGATTTAGGTTGTTTTGGGGGTTGGGGTATTCCCCCTAGCACTTGGTTCGACAAATGGATATCAGATACGTTTTCTTATCCTAAATACCTTTCATTTGAGTCCCATATTGTCGTGATTGGTCTAAATACATGTTCAGTAGGTTTTAGGGTGGGCCGCCCCTCTAGGTACCCCATCCGAAATTTGGATACCAAATTTTTATTTGTAGGGTACTATATGAGAGCACACAAAATTTCGCTTAAATAGCAACACCCATCTCCGAGATCTGGCGTTTGTGAAAATTAAGGTAAGGGGGAGGGTCCCCCCACCCCCCCCCCCCCCCCCCCCCTTCAGATATCAAAAATCACCACGGGATTATTATGCACCATCTTTGAAAATTTCAAGAAAATCGGTTCAGCCGTTTCTGAGTCTATAAGGAACACACAAACAAACAAATTTACCAACAAACAAAGATTGATTTTTATACCCTCCACCATAAGATGGGGGGTATACTAATTTCGTCATTCTGTTTGTAACTACTCGAAATATTCGTCTGAGACCCCATAAAGTATATATATTCTTGATCGTCGTGAAATTTAATGTCTATCTAGCCATGTCCGTCCGTCTGTCTGTCGAAAACACGCTAACTTCCGAAGGAGTAAAGTTAGACGCTTGAAATTTTGCACAAATACTTCTTATTAGTGTAGGTCGGTTGGTATTGCAAATGGGCCATATCGGTCCATGTTTTGATATAGCTGCTATATAAACCGATCTTGGGTCTTGACATCTTGAGCCTCTAGAGTGCGCAATTCTTATCCGATTGGAATGAAATTTTGCACGACGTGTTTTGCTATGATATCCAACAACTGTGCCAAGTATAGTTCAAATCGGTCCATAACCTGATATAGCTGCCATATAAACCGATCTTGGGTCTTGACTTCTTGAGCCTCTAGAAGGCGCAATTCTTATCCGACCAGAATGAAATTTTGCAACTGCGCCAAGTATGGTTCAAATCGGTCCATAACCTGATATAGCTGCCATATAAACCGATCTTGGGTCTTGACTTCTTGAGCCTCTAGAGTGCGCAATTCTTATCCGATTGAAATGAAATTTTGCACGACGTTTTGTTTTGTTATTATATCCAATAACTGTGCCAAGTATGGTTCAAATCGGTCCATAACCTGATATAGCTGTCATATAAACAGATCTGGGGACTTGACTTCTTGAGCCTCTAGAGGACGCAATTCTTATCCGAATGAAATGGAATTTCGCACGACGTGTTTTGTTATGATACCCAACAATTATGCCAAGTATGGTTTAAATCAGTTCATAACCTGATATAGCTGCCATATAAACCGATCTTGGGTCTTGACTTCTTGAGTCTCTAGAGGGCACAATTCTTATCCGATTTGAATGAATTTTTGCACGAGGTATTTCGTTATGATATTCAACAACTGTGCCAAGTATGGTTGAAATCGGTCCATAACCTGATATAGCTGTCATATAAACAGATCTGGGGATTTGACTTCTTGAGCTTCTAGAGGGCGCAATTCCTATCCGATTTGGCTGAAATTTAGCATGACGTATTTTATTTTTATTTTCAACAACTGTGTCAAATAAGGTTCAAATCAGTTCATGACCTGATATAGCTGCCATATAAACCGATCTGGGATCTTGACTTCTTGACCCCTAGAGGTCGCAATTATTATCCAATATGCCTGAAATTTTGTACGACGGATCCTCTCATGACCATCAACAAACGTGTTTATTATGGTCTGAATCGGTCTATAGCCCGATACAGATCTCATATAAATCGTTCTCTCTATTTTACTTCGTGAGCCCCAATGGGCGCAATTCTTATACGAATTGGTTGAAATTTTACACAGGTCTCCAACATATAATTTAATTGTGGTCCGAACCGGACCATATCTTGATATCGTTTTAATAGCAGAGCAACTCTTTTCTTATATCCTATTTTGCCTAAGAAGAGATGCCGGGAAAAGAACTCGACAAATGCGATCCATGGTGGAGGGTATATAAGATTCGGCCCGGCCGAACGTAGCACGCTTTTACTTGTTATATATAAGATTATGTATATATATATATATATATATATATATATATATATATATATATATATATATATATATATATATATATATATATATATATATATATATATATATATATATATATATATATATATATATATATATATATATATATATATGTATATATATTATCCATAATTTTAGTTTAAATTGCCTTATTTTTGAAGGCAATTGAAGTAAAGAATTCTCAGATCCAATAGTTTCTAAGCAGTTGTATATTTCTTTTGTGCTTTGTATCTTAGAGTACGGTTCTGTAGTATGGGACCCAGTTTACCTTATTCATTCCAATACAATTGAATCGGTTCAGAAACAATTTTTATTATTTCGCTTCAGGAATCGTAGCTGGAACCAGCAGGATTTGCCTAGCTATAATTACAGATTGAATCTAATTTAATTTCCAACTTTGAAGAGTCGTCACGATATGCTGAAAGCAACTTTTATAATGTGAGCATTATTCATGGTAAATTATTATCAGTTTTTTTTAACAGACTTTATATAAATGTTTCATTCAGACCAACTCGTCGTTATCAACTACTTCATATAAATTATTATACCACCAATTATGCAAATAATGGTCCCTTGCGCCGCCTCTTCCTTGAATTCAACAAATTTTATAATCAAATTGATCTATCAGAAAGTCGTGAGTCGATAAAAAGGAAGTTAATTTTATACTTGCATCATATATAGCATTTAAACCCCTAAATTCTTAAAAGTTAAAAAAAATATATACATAAATTTTCTTTTACTTATATATTTAGCAGTTACTTTAGTCTGTAAGGATTTTGTAATCTATAGACATAAGACAAATAAATAAAAAAAACAGCAGACATTTTCAGCCAAAAACTGTCTTTTTGGCAGGCAGCCTGCTGACATGAAACTGCAAACATTTTGCTCTGAGAGCAAAACTACTGCTGTAATAACACCATAAGATATATGACTAACAACAGCCTGCTGATAATAGCAGCAGTATCTGTTATTATCAGCAGGCTTTTTTCTATGAGTGCGTATCTTAATCTGAACCGATTTCTATGGAATTTTGATTTTTTTATGAAAGCAACCACCAAGTCTCCCCATTAGTTCGACAACCTTTAACTTGTTGATCATTTTACCGTCGATAATGGGAACTGTATTGTGTTTAGTCAGCAACTCTACGTGGCGTGGAAATTCTAAAGGTTATAGTGGTGATTATTGTAAAAAAAAAGTTTTTAGGTTACAACTTGAAGCTCTAATAAAAAGTGCATAGCACCGCCTAACTTAACGAAACGAATAGTTTCAATCTAACATATATGTGGTTTGGTTAGAATTCGATTTCGATTAAATTCCAGTAATGTCAAGAGTCATAAGAAAAACCTCCGTGTTAAACATGTAACAAAATACAAACAAACAAACTTTGCCCATGAACATTCCACTAAGGAACAGGGGCAAATTTCTCACATATCAACGAGTGCAGTCCGATTCAAGTTTTAAGCTCAATGATTAGGGGCCTCCTTTTTATAGCCGAGTCCGAACGCCGTGCCGCAGTGCGACACCTCTTTGGAGAGAAGTAAGGTTCAGCTAACTAATAACCACACTATTGCAATTTATGTTCAAAATTGATCCAGTCCTCAGAATCGGGATAAACCATATGCTAAGGAACAGTAACATAAACTGCTGATCCCATGACATAAATATAAGAGAGATTGTGGCACAGGGTACGCCACAGGGGGTACTTCATCGCCACTCCCATGGAAGACCATCATAAATAACCTATTACGGATGCTGACTAAGGAGGGATTTTGACCCGTTTGCTACGCAGACAATGTTACAATACTTCTAAGTAGTAAGGATCCCATTCAGCTATGGAGAAGGACCGAAATGGTCTTGCAGATGTCATACGGCTGGGCTAGATCTGGAGGTATCAATCTTAACCCAAAGAAGACTAAAATCTGCCTGTCTGGGCCCCGTTTCCTCGATAGAATGATTTCGATATCTGACAAAGTCAAAGACTTGGAAGTGATCTTGGACAGCAAACTGAATTGGAAGTGTCACAATAAGGAACGTACGAAAATAGATGTTGCACACTATGTAGACGGGCCGTAGGCTTGAAATGGAGCCTGAATCCGAGGATAGTACAATGACTACAAGATTAGACCAATACTTACTTATGCATAGCTGTCCACGATGGAGAACAAAATATGTTCAGAGAACATGTTTTCTCGACTTAAGCGGAGCGATGAGGACCACACCCACTAGGGCGCTAGAGACTTTTCTAGATATCCGACTCATAGACATACAGATTTAGTATTATTTAGCCACTGCGGCTATGAACCCTGAGTCCAGATACAGATAGAAGATAGGATCAAGTCATACCATCGCTATATAATCGAGAGGACGATAGGGAACCTGTAATGAATGGAAGAGGCACAGTCTTGGCTTGACGGAACTCTGGTATTGCCATCTAGATAATTAAGCAGATGGATAATAGCTAGAAGACAAAGTGGACCTGGGGGTTTACATTATGAACCCAGGGACGGAGATCTGGACTTCGAGTGTGAACATCTTTACGGACAGTAAACTGGCCATCAGGGCAAAAACAACCAACCTTACCGTCGCGAACAGTCTTGGAGTGTAAGAAGGAGATTAACGCCTCTGAGGATGGTAAAATCCGCATCGTTTGGGTGCCGGGCCATAGCGGAGGTAGGGGGAATGAAAGAGCAGACGATTTGACAGTGAAGGCCAGAGGACTGCCGTTAATAAACTTTTATAACACGAAGTCTTCTAGTCCGAGTAATAGGCATTTGCGACGAATGAGCATGTAACACTGTGGAACAGCGAAACGGTCGGTAAAACGACGAAAATCCTATGGGGAGCTCCAGATCGTGAGAAAACGAGGAGATTAGTGAAAGGAGAAGGAGGTCAGTAAAACTTTCGGAATCATAACGGGAACATAGGACTACGAACACATTCGGTGCGGCAAGTGATAGCATGCGTTCGTTATGTTGGGTAAATGATGAGACGTGGGGCCATTTTCATTGACATTGACTATGTTAAGTTTCGTCTACATACAACATCGTTTTGGCAACACTGTGAATTCTCTTGCTTTTGAATTTATCCCATCGTAAAAGGTTTCGAGGATAGGATCTGCCTTAGACTAAAGGCTTCAAATGTATCCTCCACAGAGTTGTAGAATTCCACCCAGAATTTGTTTTGAGCCTTTCTCCGGTCGGCCTTGTATTTTTTTAACTCAGCCTTATAGACGTCCCAATCGTGTGGTGTCCATGTGATCTTCACCCTCTCGTAGAGTTTTCTGCAGCTCTTCCTTGGACAAACCAGTTCTAGGGTCCACCACGGCAGTCGCTGTTTGCTCCTTGGTTTAGTCTTAGGACATGCCTACATAAGCCAATCACCTTCGTGATGCGCTTGACAGTTATGTCTGTGTCATACGCAGTTTCACTTCATTTTCTGTTCTAGATGGGATAGTACTGCAAAATGTATGCCGAAATTTATTCCAATCTGTCGTTCTTCTGTTAAGCCAAGGGACCAAATCTGCAGTATTTTCTCCGAGGCTGAAACTAATATATCGACTATCAGATAAGCTGTGCACTATGGTCTCAACCCCCTGTTTTTCTTTCCAAAACTATTTGTGCATTTTATTTGTAGTTGTAAAGCGTTTATGGCATTGAAAAGAGAAGGCTGATCGTTTTGCAATCCTCTTGCGGTTTGTAGTAGAGGATCTAAGATTGAAGAAAATGTTTGAATTGGCCACCCTGCTAGTAACATGCAAACTCAAATTTGCCTGTGAACATTCCATAAAGTAACAGGGGCAAACTTCTCACATATCAGTGAGTTCTGCCCGATCCAGGTCTAAGCTCAATGAGTCCGAACGGCGTGCCGCAGTGATTTTTTGGAGAAGTTTTTAATAGCTGCCATATCAGATGGTATAGCAACTTACAAATGTCGCCAGTATTAGGACGGAAAAACTATTAGGACATATGGTGTGATATTCTGGGTTATAGATTACCTTAAGTGGTTTCTTTTTTGTGCCTTCTTATTAATGTAGTTCGGTTGGGATTGTGCAGGCTCATATCTGTCTACGTTTAGATAAAGCTCCCATATAATCCGATATCCAGTTTATACTTCTTGAGCCTTAAGAGAAAGCTGTTCTTTTCCGATTTAGTTGGACATTTGTTTTTCCCTATGACCTCAAAAAGGTGTACTAAGTATGGTCCGACCAATCTCGAGAATATACTTCTTGAAAAACAAGTAAAAAGGCGTTTAGTTCTACCGTGCGGATAATTAATCTGCGGATCTGTCTATATGGGACAAAAAAAGAATCTGTGCCAAGTTTCAGCTCAATATCTCTATTTTCAAAGACTGTAGCGTAATTTCAATAGAACAGCCGGACGGACGGATGGACATGGCTAGATCGCCTTAGATATTTACGACGATCAAAAATATATATACTCTATAGGGTCGGAAATGGATATTTCAATGTGTTGCAAACAGAATGACAAAATTAATACACCCCCATCCTTCGGTGGTGGGTATAAAAATTATGGGGATTTTTATACCCACCACTATAGGATTTGTCCGATTTTACTGAAATTTTTAACAGTTGTTCCAAGTACGGCCCACATCGGTAAATAACCTGATATAGCTCCCATATAATCGGATCTCCCGATGTTAGTTTTGACTCCTTTAAAGGAGCACTTTATGCCTGATTTGGCTGAAATTTTGCATGTGATTTTCTGTTATGGTTTTTAACAATGGTAAAATGTACGGTCCAAATCGGTTTATAACCTGATATATATAAACAGATCTCCCGATTTGATTTCTTGAGCCCTTGCAAGCCGCAATTTTTGTCCGATTTGGCTGAATCTTAGTGTTCTGTTATGACTTCCAACAACAGTACGGTCCAAATCGTTCTATAACCTGATGTAACTCCCATATAAACCAATATCCCGATTTGACTTTTTGAGTCCTTACAAGCCGTTTTTTTTCGATTTGGCGGAAATTTTGTATGCGGTGTTCTGTAACGATTTCCAAAAACTGTGCCAAGTATTGTTTAAACCAGCCTATAAACTGATATTGCTCCCCCATAAACCGGTCTTTCGATTATCCTTGTTTGGTTCGTAGATGCTTTAATTTTTGCTGGCTTGACAGAAGTTTGGTAAGTAGAATAAAATTAAGCCCTTCAACTAAATATATTTTGTATAAATTTTAAGCAGAATCCCTGGTGGTGGGTTCCCTAGATTCGGCCCGGCCGAACTTAGCATGTTTTTAATGGTTTAAATTAAATAGTAATTTAAACGTTTACATGTTATTTAAACGGAAGCCAATATTTAGTAATATCATAGTAATATCGTTGAATTTGATGAACTTCGGCAGCAGCATTCAGATGGTAAAAACAATTTTTGCCATACCCAAGCAAACTTTTAGGGATAACGTCTTTATGAATGTAAGATTCAACTTACTGGCATTATGCGTATGGAAACTGAACTTTGGCACTAATGTTTTTTTTTTTTTTTATCCATTAAGTGTGAATGTTGCTGTATAGAATTATATATTTTCAAAACCCCCGTAAAGACTGGACTCTAAATTTGAAAACTTCAGCTCCTAAAAGGCTTAGCAAATGTCCGATTTTGCTGGAATTTTGAAAAATTTGGTATACTTTACTCATCCCAATCCATATTTTAATATAGATACCATATAGATCGAACTCCAGATTACACATTTTAAGCATATAAAATGTGAATATGGGCCATATGGGTTCAACTTTAGGTCTAGGTTCCATGTTAATGTACCCACAATTTTCCGTATTTTTGCTCTGAAACCTACATTTCTATACCCACCACCATAGGGTGGGGGTATACTAATTTAGTCATTCCGCTTGTAACACCTCGAAATATTCGTCTCGTCGATCTAGCCATGTCCGTCCGTCTGTCGAAATCACGAAAGCCACCGAACGCGTAAGGCTAGCCGCTTGAAATTATGTACAGATACTTAATATTGATGTACGTCATTGGGGATTGAAAATGGGCCATATCGGTTCAGATTTAGATATAGATCCCATTTAAACCGATCTCCCGATTTCAGTTCTTTAACTTCTAAAAACCGTAATTTTTGTTCGATTTGGCTGAATTTTGCGGCAGTCTTCTGTTATGACTTCCAATAACTGTGCTAAGTACGGTTTAAATCGGTCTATAGCCTGATATAGCTTCCAAATAAACCGATCTTTCGACTTGACTTCTTAAGCCCATAGAAGCCGCAATTTTTTCCGATTTGGCTAAAATTTTGTATGTAGTGTTCTGTTACGACTTCCAATTACAAATTTTGCCCATACACATCCCACTAAGGAACAGGGGCAAACTTCTCACATATCAAGTGAGAGTGCAGTCCGATTCAAGTTTAAGCTTAATGATAAGGGCCTCTTTTTCATAGAAATTTTTACATGGCATACTACCTCACAAATGTTGCCATCAGTGGAAGAGGAAAACCACCTCATAACGCGTCCAACAACATAGGCGGACATGCTAACTTCTTCGCTATGGTGGCCTCCAATAACTGTGCCAAATACGGTCCAAATTAGTTTATAGTCTGATATTGCCGGTCTAGTATCGTCCTTGTTGTGTTCCTAGAAGCTTAAATTTTTGCTGGTTTGACAGAAGTATGCAAAATAAAATTATCTTGAAGGGCATAATTTATTTTGTATAAATTTGTAGTTCCAAAATTTGCCAAGCGAAATTTCTCGGCTACTATATATTTGTGAAATGTATCCCATATAAAGATACATTTCAAAAATGTAAATGTTTGTACCGAATTTAACGAAGTCTAGTTGGAATTTAGAATAGATAAACTCCGATTTGAGGGAGGCGGTCTATTTTCATGTTTGATGGTGACGACAACAACAAAATTTGGAAAATACTACATTTGTGGAAAATCCTACATGTTTGCAAAATTCTTCATTTTTGAAAAAAAAAGGTGTAAACGTTTGCCGATATCGTGGCAAACGTTTGCCGATATCGTTCCGATATCGCAGCACTCTAAGAGATATACTTCAGGAAGCTCTATTTGCAACAGCAAAGTGGGCTACCGAAGGTGGTCTAGACAAATTGCTTCGACCACTGCCGTGAGGCTAATGGAGCTTTCTCATTGGTCATGTGGCGGCTACGGACACTGTGTTATCCTTGATACAATGTCCGATGTTGGAGGCAGTGTGAATTACACCCTGAGGCTGAGCCGCTTTTGGCAAAAAGGACTGTACCACTTTTCCTGATAGAACCGATTGGAACTACGATATCCCTGGTAATAAAAGTTACATAGATTTCTATACGAATGGTTTCAAACTAGACGACCAGGTGGGCTTTGAGATGTATTCTAAAGATCTAAAACTGGTCCTATCCAAAAGGTTACCCGATCACTGCATTGTGTAACAACCCGATATTCTTGCAATTAAGGAAGTGGTGGATTGGATATAATGTCATAACGACGATTGAGTTAAATATCTTCTCAGACATGCAGGCCATTTTTTTATGCCTGGAGAACGTATTTCTGAACACTAAAACCGCCCTCGACTGTCGCAGATCTCTCAACGAGATAGCTGAATAGTTCAAAACTCACCTGTTCTGGGTGCCGCGCCACTGAGATAACCCAGTTAATTGTAAAGCGGATGAGCTTGCGGGACTAGGAACTACCTTACCATTCCAGACAAACTGGAATCAGTGGGTATGCCTCTAACGACTTGTAAGCTAAGTTTTCAGGACCAGATCCGAAAAACAAGAAATGATAGATGGACTCAAAAAGGGGGCTGTCAGCATTCCAAAACTATTTGGCCTAATCTAGACTGGACGAGGTCTACCGCTTTGCTGTCATTGGCGAGAACAGACGTCTCAGCCATTGTGTCCGTCATGACAGGTCACTGTCTAATCGGAAAACATGCTGACAGACTGAAGGTTCTCCGTAACGACTTTTGTAGAAGCTGTGAGGGCATCGAAGAAGAAGAGACTATAGAACACCATCTGTGTGTGTGTCCCGCACTGGCAGTCAGAAGGAGTTAAACTTTAGGTTCTAATGTCCTTTGAGAACCTGTCTGATTTAGCTGATAAGAACATTCGCAAGTTGTTGGGCTTTTTAAAGCGATCTGGATGGTTCAATGGTAAGAACTAGAAGGCATCTTCCTTCTTCTGTTCCTGTGATATCACAATGGACGAAAATGTCTTAGGGAGTCTGATGGCAGACTGCCACTCAAACCTAGCCTAAATTTTTGAAAAATGGTCTTTGTTATTGTCGAATACAAAAAATCGGATAGAATAGAGATAATTTTGTGTTTCTTTTGGAATTTTTAAGAGGAAGTGATAGAGAATAAAAGTTCGTTATTCATATGTGAAATAAAATGTGATGTTCTACTTGGGTTTTAACAACGCAGCGCCTTCTTTCACTCTCTTATTTTATCTGTGGCCTATGCTGGCCAGTCAGGAAAACAGTCCGATTTGGTGGGCTGGTACGGCCTTTCAGATATTTTTTTTCCAATGTGGATATTATATTGGTGCTCTACTCGCAAATACCTTTCGTTTGAGCATTATATTGCTATGGCCGGTAAATATGTATAGTATGTTCGAATGTTAGGAGGTAAGGTGAATGCCATATATCAGATTCGTGTTATGGTCTCAAATACATTTCATTTTAACCCCATATTGTCAATATTGGTTTATCTTTGCATTTGGCAGCCTTTGTAGGTGGATACAAAAATTATGTTTTTGATTTATTATAAACAAACTTAATTTCGCTTAAATCGCCCTACCCATCTGCGAGATCTGGTGTTTTTGAAAATAGAGTCAGCGGAGGGTCCGCCCCATAAAGTTTGGATGTTAGATCTACTTCATTTTCTTGGTTCTTGTGTTGAATTGGAGTAGCCAAACCCTTTGCCCCGAAAGTGCATATCAGATTCATACTCCATTCCCAAAAACCACATTTGAGCTTCATATTGCTATAGTTGGTATATATGTGTGGTTTAGTGGGAGTTTATGAGGTGAGGCGTCCCTCAAATCCACAAATATGTCTAGTTTGAGGGGTATTTAGGGAATAAAGCGGCCACCCACGCATATAGCCCTGAAAATAAGCAGCATCGTGCTCTACTCTCAAATTTCTTTTATTTGAGCTCCAATTGCCATTGGTTTAAGGGGAGTTTATAGGGTGAGACGACCCCCAAACACTTGGCCTCAAATTTGGATATCAACATGGCCGATTTGAAGGAAATTTAGGGGGCGGACCCTGCAATAATATCACCGTCGTGCTAGAACACGATTTTGTTTGAGCCCCATAATGCCAAGCATTTTGAAGGTGGCTATCAAAATATTCAGTGTTAGGGGTATCGTACAAATCCACTTTAATAATTTTTATACCCTCCACCATAAGATGGGGGGTATACTAATTTCGTCATTCTGTTTGTAACTACTCGAAATATTCGTCTGAGACCCCATAAAGTATATATATTCTTGATCGTCGTGACATTTTATGTCGATCTAGCCATGTCCGTCCGTCTGTCCGTCCGTCCGTTCGTCCGTCCGTCCGTCTGTCTGTCGAAAGCACGCTAACTTCCGAAGGAGTAAAGCTAGCCGCTTGAAATTTTTCACAAATACTTCTTATTAGTGTAGGTCGGTTGGTATTGTAAATGGGCCATATCGGTCCATGTTTTGATATAGCTGCCATATAAACCGATCTTGGGTCTTGATTTCTTGAGCCTCTAGAGTGCGCAATTCTCATCCGATTGGAATGAAATTTTGCACGACGTGTTTTGCTATGATATCCAATAACTGCGCCAAGTATAGTTTAAATCGGTCCATAACCTGATATAGCTGCCATATAAACCGATCTTGGGTCTTGACTTCTTGAGCCTCTAGGGGGCGCAATTCTTATCCGAATGGAATGGAATTTCGCACGACGTCTTTTGTTATGATACCCAACAACTGTGCCAAGTATGGTTGAAATCGGTCCTTAACCTGATATAGCTGTGATATAAACAGATCTGGGGATTTGACTTCTTGAGCTTCTAGAGGGCGCAATTCCTATCCGATTTGGCTGAAATTTTGCATGACGTATTTTATTTTTACTTTCAACAACTGTGTCAAATAAGGTTCAAATCGGTTCATAACCTGATATAGCTGCCATATAAACCGATCTGGGATCTTGACTTCTTGACCCCTAGAGGTCGCAATTATTATCCGATATGCCTGAAATTTTGTACGACGGATCCTCTCATGACCATTATGGTCTGAATCTGTCTATAGCCCGATACAGATCCCATATAAATCGTTCTCTCTATTTTACTTCGTGAGCCCCAATGGGCGCATTTCTTATACGAATTGGCTGAAAATTTTCACAGGTCTCCAACATATAATTTAATTGTGATCCGAACCGGTCCATATCTTGATATCGTTTTAATAGCAGAGCAACTCTTTTCTTATATCCTTTTTTGCCTAAGAAGAGATGCCGGGAAAAGAACTCGACAAATGCGATCGATGGTGGAGGGTATATAAGATTCGGCCCGGCCGAACTTAGCACGCTTTTACTTGTTTTTGTATTGGTTATCTACATTCAAAATCATATTTCAAAGCTAACAGTTGTGATATCACATTTTTATAGATCCGCGGGTCCTCCTACGTCGATCCCATTTTGAGGGTAAGAGGTGTGCTCTGCTACAAACGACCTTTTATTGCTAATCTCTGGGATTGACCTCTGACACATCCTTACATTTGAATACAATATATTCTCTGTCGTCTTACATGACAGTTTGGTGTTGTTTTAGTTGGGAGGAGAGGGTCGGACCCACTAACGCTAAGACCCAAAAGACAATTTATTTGAGTCCTTTATTTTCGCGATCAACATGCCCCGCTGAACGGCAGGACGACAAGGCGTGACAGATATACTTGAATCCTTATATCAATATTTGATTCGAACTCTACTGACATAGACCTTTCATGATGGTCTAATATGCCCACTCGGGACGGTTTTGGTTTTGGACAAATACCAAAACTATAATAATTCGGAGCTTAATCTTAAGATACCACTTAAAACTGATATCAAAATTAATGATGCCTTAGAGAGTTTTGTAAAACATATCCACGAGGCAGCATATTAGGCTACTCCTCTGGAAGAAAACAATAAAAAATCTAGGGTGCAAGTAACACTTAAAATAAAGGAACTAATAAAGGAAAAGCGAAGATAACGAAAAATTTGGAAAACAATGAGGCGCCCATCGGATAAAACTTTCATAGAGCAGTTCAATACCTTAAGAAACGCATTAAGTAGATGAGAAATGATAGCGTTGGGAAATATCTCTATGAATTTAGTCCTGCTTAACATAATACTCACAATTTGCACAAAGCGACTAAATATTTAAAACGGCCGCAGAGAAGAATAATTCCGATAAAAAGATGGACGGAACATGGTGCAGATCAGTCAAAGATATAGCTTAGGCATATAAAATCTTTTAAGAGGATACCTTCACTTCATTTAATTTTTGTTCTCAAGAAAACTATGATGAAATAAAAAGTTTCATTGATGTCCCATGTCAAATGTCTCCTCCGATAAAACCATTTACTTTCTGTGAAGTCCAACGAGAAATATTTAAGTTAAATGCAAAAAAAAACAAGTAAAAGCGTGCTAAGTTCGGCCGGGCCGAATCTTATATACCCTCCACCATGGATCGCATTTGTCGAGTTCTTTTCCCGGCATCTCTTCTTAGGCAAAAAGATATAAGAAAAGAGTTGCTCTGCTATTAAAACGATATCAAAATATGGTCGTACAAAATTTCAGGCATATCGGATAATAATTGCGACCTCTAGGGGTCAAGAAGTCAATATCCCAGATCGGTTTATATGGCAGCTATATCAGGTTATGAACCGATTTGAACCTTATTTGACACAGTTGTTGAAAGTAAAAATAAAATACGTCATGCAAAATTTCAGCCAAATCGGATAGGAATTGCGCCCTCTAGAGGCTCAAGAAGTCAAATCCCAAGATCTGTTTATATGACAGCTATATCAGGTTATGGACCGATTTCAACCATACTCGGCAAAGTTGTTGGATATCATAACGAAATACTTCGTGCAAAAATTCATTCAAATCGGATAAGAATTGTGCCCTCTAGAGGCTCAAGAAGTCAAGACCCAAGATCGGTTTATATGGCAGCTATATCAGGTTATGGACCGATTTAAACCATACTTGGCACAGTTGTTGGGTATCATAACAAAACACGTCGTGCAAAGTTTCATTTCAATCGGATAAGAATTGCGCACTCTAGAGGCTCAAGAAGTCAAGACCCAAGATCGGTTTATATGGCAGCTATATCAGGTTATAGACCGATTTGAACCATACTTGGCACAGTTGTTGGATATCATAACAAAACACGTCGTGCAAAATTTTATTCTGATCGGATAAGAATTGCGCACGCTAGAGGCTCAAGAAGTCAAGACCCAAGATCGGTTTATATGGCAGCTATATCAGGTTATAAACCGATTTGAACCATACTTAGCACAGTTGTTGGATATTATAGCAAAACACGTCATGCAAAATTTCATTCCAATCGGATAAGAATTGCGCACTCTAGAGGCTCAAGAAGTCAAGACCCAAGATCGGTTTATATGGCAGCTATATCAAAACATGGACCGATATGGCCCATTTACAATACCAACCGACCTACACTAATAAGAAGTATTTGTGCAAAATTTCAAGCAGCTAGCTTTACTCCTTCGGAAGTTAGCGTGCTTTCGACAGACGGACGGACGGACGGACGGACGGACGGACGGGCGGACGGACGGACGGACAGACGGACAGACGGACGGACATGGCTAGATCGACATAAAATGTCACGACGATCAAGAATATATATACTTTATGGGGTCTCAGACGAATATTTCAAGTAGTTACAAACAGAATGACGAAATTAGTATACCCCCCATCTTATGGTGGAGGGTATAACAAGTAAAAGCGTGCTAAGTTCGGCCGGGCCGAATCTTATATACCCTCCACCATGGATCGCATTTGTCGAGTTGTTTTCCCGGCATCTCTTCTTAGGCTAAAAAGGATATAAGAAAAGAGTTGCTCTGCTATTAAAACGATATCAAGTTATGGTCTGGTTCGGACCACAATTAAATTATATGTTAGAGACCTGGGTAAAATTTCAGCCAATTCGTATAAGAATTGCGCCCATTGGGGCTCACGAAGTAAAATAGAGAGAATGATTTATATGGGATCTGTATCGGGCTATAGACCGATTCAGAACATAATAAACACGTTTGTTGATGGTCATGAGAGGATCCGTCGTACAAAATTTCAGGCATATCGGATAATAATTGCGACCTCTAGGGGTCAAGAAGTCAAGATCCCAGATCGGTTTATATGACAGCTATATCAGGTTATGAACCGATTTGAACCTTATTTGGCACAGTTGTTGAAAGTAAAAATGAAATACGTCATGCTAAATATCAGCCAAATCGGATAGGAAATGCGCCCTCCAGAAGCTCAAGAAGTCAAATCCCCAGATCTGTTTATATGACAGCTATATCAGGTTATTAACCGATTTCAACCATACTTGACACAGTTGTTGGATATCGTAACAAAGCACGTCGTGCAAAATTTCATTCCAATCGGATAAGAATTGCGCACGCTAGAGGCTCAAGAAGTCAAGACCCAAGATAGGTTTATATGGCAACTATATCAGGTTATGGACCGATTTGAACCATACTTGGCACAGTTGTTGGATGTAATAACAAAACACGTCGTGCAAAATTTCATTTCAATCGGATAAGAATTGCTCACTCTAGAGGCTCAAGAAATTAAGACCCAAGATCGGTTTATATGGCAGCTATATCACGTTATGGACCGATTTGAACCATACTTGGCACAGTTGTTGGATATCATAACAAAACACGTCGTGCAACATTTCATTCTGATCGGATAATAATTGCGCACGCTAGAGGCTCAAGATGTCAAGACCCAAGATCGGTTTATATGGCAGCTATATCAGGTTATGGACCGATTTGAACCATACTTGGCATACTTGGCCACTCCAATCGGATAAGAATTGCGCACTCTAGAGGCTCAAGAAGTCAAGACCCAAGATCGGTTTATGTGGCAGCTATATCAAAAGATGGACCGATATGGCCCGTTTACAATACCAACCGACCTACACTAATAAGAAGTATTTGTGCAAAATTTCAAGCGGCTAGCTTTACTCCTTCGAAAGTTAGCGTGCTTTCGACAGACAGACGGACGGACGGACGGACAGACGGACGGACATGGCTAGATCGACATAAAATGTCGCGACGATCAAGAATATATATACTTTATGGGGTCTCAGACGAATATTTCGAGTAGTTACAAACAGAATGACGAAAATAGTATACCCCCCATCTTATGGTGGAGGGTATAAAAATTTGCCGCCGAGCTATGACAATATTAATGGCAAAGCTTTGAAGTCATTACCAAAGGAGGGTGTCATCTTCCTTAAAACATTTTTTAATGCTCTAATTAGAGTATCATATTTTTCTTCCCAATGGAAACACCCAAAAATTATTGTGGTCAGGAAACCAAACAAGCCTGAAAATTTGTTAAGCTCTTATAGACCCATAAGTTTACTACCTATTTTATCAAATTTATTTGAACAGCTGTTTCAAAAGAGATTGATTCCAATTTTGGAGAAATGCAAAATACCGGACCATTGAATTGGTTTTAGGCACAATCATGGCACGACGGAGTGGTGACATAGGATCGCAAAGGACATCAGGGATGCTTGTGAATGTTTTGCTCATCCATATTTTAGATGTAAAACAGGCTGTTCAAAGTATATTTGAATATTTGGGTTTATGTATACCTACAACCCACTGTACATTGTTGACGTGTCAATAATCTTGTATTCCCTTCATATTCTCTTTCTTCACTGGAATAGTTGCTTGTCGCTTGGAAAGTTACCCGTTTCGCTGGGGGGCCAAGTGACATTCAACGAAAAAAGAACAGGTAGTCTAGTTTTTATACCCTCCACCATAAGATGGGGGGTATACTAATTTCGTCATTCTGATTGTAACTACTCGAAATATTCGTCTGAGACCCCATAAAGTATATATATTCTTGATCGTCGTGAAATTTTATGTCGATCTAGCCATGTCCGTCCGTCTGTCCGTCCGTCCGTCTGTCTGTCGAAAGCACGCTAACTTCCGAAGGAGTAAAGCTAGCCGCTTGAAATTTTGCACAAATACTTCTTATTAGTGTAGGTCGGTTGGTATTGTAAATGGGCCATATCGGTCCATGTTTTGATATAGCTGCCACATAAACCGATCTTGGGTCTTGACTTCTTGAGCCTCTAGAGTGCGCAATTCTTATCCGATTGGGATGAAATTTTGCACGACGTGTTTCGATATTATATCCAACAACTGTGCCAAGTATGGTTCAAATCGGTTCATAACCTGATATAGCTGCCATATAAACCGTTCTGGGGTCTTGACTTCTTGAGCCTCTAGAGGGCGCAATTCTTATCTAATTTGAATGAATTTTGGCGCGTAGTATTTTGTTATGATATCCAACAACTGTGCCAAATATCGTTCAAATCGGTTCATAACCTGATATATCTGTCATATAAACCGATCTGGGATCTTGACTCTTGAGCCTCTAGAGGGCGCAATTCTTATCTAATTTGAATGAATTTTGGCGCGTAGTATTTTGTTATGATATCCAACAACTGTGCCAAATATCGTTCAAATCGGTTCATAACCTGATATAGCTGCCATATAAACCGTTCTGGGGTCTTGACTTCTTGAGCCTCTAGAGGGCGCAATTCTTATCTAATTTGAATGAATTTTGGCGCGTAGTATTTTGTTATGATATCCAACAACTGTGCCAAATATCGTTCAAATCGGTTCATAACCTGATATAGCTGCCATATAAACCGATCTGGGATCTTGACTTCTTGAGCCTCTAGAGGTCGCAATTATTATCCGATTTGCCTGAAATTTTGTACGACGGATTCTTTCATGACCATCAACATACGTGTTTATTATTGTCTGAATCGGTCCATAGCCCGATACAGCTCCCATATAAATCGATCTCTCTATTTTACTTTTGAGCTCACAAAGAGCGCAATTCTTATTCGAATTGGCTGACATTTTACACAGGTCTCCAACATATAATTTAATTGTGGTCCAAACCGGACCATATCTTGATATCGCTCTAATAACAGAGCAAATCTTTTCTTATATCCTTTTTTTTGCCTAAGAAGAGATGCCGGGAAAAGAACTAAGTTCGGCCCGGCCGAACTTAGCACGCTTTTACTTGTTAGAACTTATAAGTCGCGGTCGTGGTCGCTACGTATGCAGATGATACAGCTATATTAGCGTAGATATTGTTAAAGCGGCAACAATCGTGTAAAAACAACTTAACTGCATTTAAGACTGGCGTAAAAAGAGGAATATAAAAGTTAACGCCAATAAATCGACAAACGTTACATTCACGCTTAAAAGAGATGTCGTCCTTTAACGTTAAATGGTGAATTAATTCCTAAATTGGATAGCGTAAAATATCTTGGCCTTGGGTTAGATAAGTGCTTCACCTGGAAGGAGCATATTAAATTTAAAAGAAAGGAGATGGACATAAAAACTAATATGATGTTCTGGATGATTGGTCATAAATCGCAGCTTAGTCTTGAGAACAAACTTATTCTCTACAAAACAGTTTTAAAGCGAGTGTGGTCATATAGCATAGAGTTATGGGGAACCGATAGAAATTACAATTTAGAAATTTTGCAAAGGTATCAGCCAAAAACTCTGAGATTGATAACCAACGCTCCCTGGTTCGGGAATAATATCTGTATTCACAACGATTGGGAATAGGAAGACTTAACAAGTAAAAACGCCTTAAGTTCGGCCGCCCCAAACTTTGGATACCCACCACCTCGGGTACACATGTAAACCACCTTTCGTAAAAATCCGGTGAAAAATGCATACCTTATGACCCATAGCAGCTATATCGAAATAAGTTCCGATTTGGACCAAATAGTAATAAGTATAAGTCATTGTTCAATTGTGTATAACAATTGAACCGATCTGAACCGTATACGACACAGATATCGAAAAGCATAATATAAGTCACTGTGTCAAATTTCAGTGAAATCGGATTATAAAATCGCGTTTTATGGGGCCAAGACTTTAAATCGAGAAATCGGTCTACATGGCAGCTATATCCAAAGTTGCAGAAAAATTTCGAAGAGTCTAACACAACGCACTGTCCCAAATTTCAGCGAAATCGGATAAGAAATGCGCATTTTATGGCTAACACAACTCACTCTCTGAAATTTAAGCAAAATCGGATAATAAATGTGGCTTTTATGGGTCTAAGACCCTAAATCGGCCGATCGGTCTATATGGGGGCTATATCATGATATAGTCTGATATAGCCAATTTTCGAACTTAACCTGCTTATGGACAAAAACAGAACCTGTGCAAAAATTTCAGCTTAATATCTCTATTTTTAAAGACTGTAGCGTGATTGAAACAGACAGACGGACGGACATGTCTAGATCGTCTTATATTTTTACGCTGATCAAGAATATATATACTTTATAGGGTCGGAAATGGATATTTCGATGTGTTGCAAACGGAATAACAAAAGGAATATACCCCCATCCTTCGGTAGTGGGTATAAAAATATTGATCTTTTTAGTAGCTATATCTAAAAGTAAAACGATTTGAAACATATACGACACGGATGTCGAAAAGCCTAACATAAGTCACTGTGTTAAATTTCAGTGAAAACGGATTGTCAATGTGACTTTTATGGGGCCAAGACTTTAAAACGAGATATCGGTCTATATGGCATCTATATTCAAATCTGGACCGATTTGGGCCAAGTTGCAGAAAAATGTCGAAGACTAACACAACCCATTGTTCCAAATTTCGGCGAAATAAGATTATAAATGCGTCTTTTATGGCCCCAAAACTTTAAATCGAGAGATCGGTCTATATGGCACCTATATTCAAATCTGGACCGATCTGAGCCAAATTGCAGAAATATGTCGAGGGGCTTAACTTAACTCACCAAATTTCAGCGACATTGGACAATACATGCGCCTTTTATGGGCCCAAAACCTTAAATCGAGAGATCGGTCTATATAGCAGCTATATTCAAATCTGGACCGATCTGGTCCAAATTAAAGAAGGATGTTGAAGGTCCTAACAAAACTCACTGCCCCAAATTTCGGCCACATTGGACAATAAATGGGCTTTTTACCTTAATAAATGGGCTCAAAACCTTAAATCGAGAGATCGGTCTATATGGCAGCTTTTTCCAAATCGGGACTGATCTGTGCCATATTGCAGAAGTAAGTTGAATAGCTTAACTTAACTCACTGTCCCAAATTTCGGCGACATCCCACAACAAATGCGCCTTTTATGGGCGCAAGACCTTCAATCGAGAGATCGGTCTATATGGCAGCTATATCCAAATCTGGACCGATCTGGGCCAAATTGAAGACATGTATCGAGTAGCCTAACACAACTCACTGTCCCAAATTTCAGTAAAATCGGATAATGCCCACATCTATTACCCGATTTTGCTTTTATTGGCCTGAGACCCTAAATCGGCAGACCGGTCTACATGGGAGCTATATCAAGATATAGTCCGATGTAGCCCATCTTCGAACTTAATCTGCTTATGGAAAAAAAAAAAATCTTTGCAAAGTTTCAGCTCAATTTCTCTATTTTTATACCCTCCACCATAAGATGGGGGGTATACTAATTTCGTCATTCTGTTTGTAACTACTTGAAATATTCGTCTGAGACCCCATAAAGTATATATATTCTTGATCGTCGTGAAATTTTATGTCGATCTAGCCATGTCCGTCCGTCTGTCCGTCCGTCCGTCCGTCCGTCCGTCCGTCTGTCTGTCGAAAGCACGCTAACTTTCGAAGGAGTAAAGCTAGCCGCTTCAAATTTTGCACAAATACTTCTTATTAGTGTAGGTCGGTTGGTATTGTAAATGGGCCATATCGGTTCATGTTTTGATATAGCTGCCATATAAACCGATCTTGGGTCTTGACTTCTTGAGCCTCTAGAGTGCGCAATTCTTATCCGATTGGGATGAAATTTTGCACGACGTGTTTTGTTATGACATCCAACAACGGTGCTAAGTATGGTTCAAATCGGTCCATAACCTGATATAGCTGCCATATAAACCGATCTTGGGTCTTGACTTCTTGAGCCTCTAGAGTGCGCAATTCTTATCCGATTGGAATGAAATTTTGCACGACGTGTTTTGTTATGACATCCAACAACTGTGCCAAGTATGGTTCAAATCGGTCCATAACCTGATACAGCTGCCATATAAACCGATCTTGGGTCTTGACTTCTTGAGCCTCTAGAGTGCGCAATTCTTATCCGATTGGAATGAAATTGTGCAGGACGTGTTTTGTTATTATATCCAACAGCTGTGCCAAGTATGGTTCAAATCGGTCCATAACCTGATATAGCTGTCATATAAACCGATCTTGGGTCTTGACTTCTTGAGCCTCCAGAGGGCGCAATTCTTATCCAATTTGAATGAATGTTGGCACGTAGTATTTTGTTATGATATCCAACAACTGTGCCAAATATGGTTCAAATCGGTTCATAACCTGATATAGCTGCCATATAAACCGATCTTGGGTCTTGACTTCTTGAGCCTCTAGAGGGCGCAATTATTGTAAGATTTAACTAAAATTTTGCAAGTAGTGTTTTGGTATTACTTTCAACAACTATGCTCAGTATGATTCAAATCGGTTCATAATCTGGTATAGCTGTCATATAAACCGGTCTTGGATCTTGACTTCTTGAGTCAAGTGATGGCGCAATTCTCATCCGATTTGGCTGAAATTTTGCATGAGGTGTTTTGTTATGACTTCCAATAATTATGCTAAGTATAGCGTAAATCGATATAGAACCTGATATAGCTGCCATATAAACCAATCTGGGATCTTGACTTCTCGAACCTCTAGAGGGCGCAATTCTCATCCGATTTGGCTGAAATTTTGTACAAGGCCTTCTCTTCAACATACGTGTCTAGTATGGTCTGAATCGATCAATAGCTTGATACAGCTCTTATATAAACCTATCTCCCGATTTTGCTTCTTGAGTCCTTACATGGCGCAATTCTTATCCGAATGAACTGAAATATTACACAATGACTTCTACAATGTCAATCAGCATTCTATTATGGTCCGAATCGGACTATAACTTGATATAGCTCCAATAGGATAACAGTTCTTATTCAATATTCTATGTTTGTCTAAAAAGAGATACCGCGCATAGAACTCGACAAATGCGATCAATGGTGGAGGGTATATAAGATTCGGCCCGGCCGAACTTAGCACGCTCTTACTTGTTAAAGACTAAAGCGTGATTTCAAAAGGCAGACGGACGGATATGGTTAATCAAGGAGATATATACTTTGTAGGGTCGGAAATGAATATTTCAATGTGTTGTAAACGGAATGATAAAATGAATATACCCCCATCCTTCGGTGTTGGGTATAAAATTTAAGTAACAAGACTAAGTAACAACTACCTATAGATCAAGTAATCACACTAATGACTTTGCTATATGTTTACTAGGTGATATTTATGACATCACAAGATTGAAAAGAAATCATATACTGGACCTCCCGTTTATAACTATGTAAATAATTTAAAAATATTAAGTTAGAAATGTAAATATTTTTGATTGTAATATAGACTATGTAATTAATTAATAGAAATAATATTAAGTCAGAAATGTAAATATTTTTATTTATAAACCGATCTGAACCATATTAAGATCGGATATCGTGAGGCTCAGAAAAATTCACTGTTTCAAATTTCAGCTGTCCGATTTGACCCGTTCAAGAACTTAACCAACGTGCATTAAAAAGACGTATCTGTGCCAAATTTCAGCTCAATATTTCAATTTTTGATGGCTCTAGAGTGATTACAACAGACGGACGGACAAACGTCTCAGAATTTTACTACGATGCGAAATAGATATTCATTGTAGGCTCGGAAATTTATATTTTGATATGTTGCAAACGGAATGGCTAAATGATTATACCCCCTATCCTACGGTGGTGGGTATAAAAACAGCGTTTGTTCTTGGACTTTTATAACCATATAGTGAAGAAAGGTGTTTTTAATGAAATTGATATACAATAGTACCTGCTGGCTTATCGCCATAAACTAATTTTTATACCCTCCACCATAAGATGGGGGGTATACTAATTTCGTCATTCTGTTTGTAACTACTCGAAATATTCGTCTGAGACCCCATAAAGTATATATATTCTTGATCGTCGCGACATTTTATGTCGATCTAGCCATGTCCGTCCGTCTGTCCGTCCGTCAGTCCGTCCGTCCGTCCGTCTGTCTGTCGAAAGCACGCTAACTTCCGAAGGAGTAAAGCTAGCCGCTTGAAATTTTGCACAATTTCGGTCCACGTTTTGATATAGCTGCCATATAAACCGATCTTGGGTCTTGACTTCTTGAGCCTCTAGAGTGCGCAATTCTTATCCGATTGGAATGAAATTTTGCACGACGTGTTTTGCTATGATATCCAACAACTGTGCCGAGTATAGTTTAAATCGGTCCATAACCTGATATAGCTGCCATATAAACCGATCTTGGGTCTTGACTTCTTGAGCCTCTAGCGTGCGCAATTCTTATCCGATTGGGATGAAATTTTGCACGACGTGTTTTGTTATGACATCCAACAACGGTGCCAAGTATGGTTCAAATCGGTTTATAACCTGATATAGCTGCCATATAAACCGATCTTGGGTCTTGACTTCTTGAGCCTCTAGGGGGCGCAATTCTTATCCGAATGGAATGGAATTTCGCACGACGTGTTTTGTTATGATATCCAACAACTGTGCCAAGTATGATTCAAATCGGTTCATAACCTGATATAGCTGCCATATAAACCGATTTTGGGTTTTGACTTCTTGAGCCACTAGAAGGCGCAATTCTTATCCGATTGGAATGAAATTTTGCATGACGTGTTTTGTTACGATATCCAACAACTGTGCCAAGTATGGTTCAAATCGATCTATAACCTTATATAGCTGTCATATAAACCGATCTTGGGTCTTGACTTCTTGAGCCTCTAGAGGGCGCAATTCTTATCCAATTTGAATGAATTTTGGCACGTAGTATTTTGTTATGATATCCAACAACTGTGCCAAATATGGTTCAAATCGGTTCATAACCTGATATAGCTGTCATATAAACAGATCTGGGGACTTGACTTCTTGAGCTTCTAGAGGGCGCAATTCCTATCCGATTTGGCTGAAATTTCGCAAGACGTTTTTTATTGTTACTTTCAACAACTATGGCAAATAAAGTACAAGTCGGTTCATAACCTGATATAGCTGCCATATAAACCGATCTGGGATCTTGACTTCTTGAGCCTCTAGAGGTCGCAATTATTATCCGATTTGCCTGAAATTTTGTACGACGGATTCTCTCATGACCATCAACATACGTGTTTATTATGATCTGAATCGGACCATAGCCCGATACAGCTCCCATATAAATCGATCTCTCTATTTTACTTTTTGAGCTCACAAAGAGCGCAATTCTTATTCGAATTGGCTGACATTTTACACAGGTCTCCAACATATAATTTAATTGTGGTCCAAACAGGACCATATCTTGATATCGCTCTAATAGCAGAGCAAATCTTTTCTTATATCCTGTTTTGCCTAAGAAGAGATGCCGGGAAGAGAACTCGACAAATGCGATCCATGGTGGAGGGTATATAAGATTCGGCCCGGCCGAACTTAGCACGCTTTTACTCGTTTAATATAGAAACCATCAAATGCAACAGGACACTAAAATGGATTCCAAAATCTCACTCCTAAGAATTTTGAAAAAAAACATTTTTTTTTGTATATTTTTGGATGAATAAAGTTGACGACTTTTGAATTTTTTTAAGATTTGTCTTGGTATTTTTTATCCTTTCGTACCCAGCAAAAACTCTCATTACCAAATAACCAGAAAGGTAAGCTCATTCAAAAACGTATAACTACTTACATTTAGTCATCGTTTCTAATTAATTTTACATGGTGATATCCTAGGGGGAAAGTCCTTCCGCAGAAGCATACTAATAGTTCAAAAATAAGTACTTATGCCTAAGCATACAAGTTGTCAAAAAATAGTGACATATTACCTTGCTAAAAAATAAATACTTAGACTTAAATATGTTCGCGCCTTTCCCCACCACCACGTTCTCAATGCTCAGTTATATTGAAGAATACAAATTTTATATGAATAATTCATATTATAAAAGAAATTAAAACTTCACCTTCAAAGCAGACGCTCTACGCATTCATCCACATTACTATTATTTGAATAATAAACTATTGTCTCCTTTCAATATTAGCTAATAACATAAAAGCAATCTTTAATTCTATTTCATCAAAGATGGTCATGCCTTTGTGTTTGACATATTCTTTTTATAGACACAATATTCTAACACATGGGAGAGATTTTAATTGTACATTAGAAAATTTATTACAAATAAGAGCCTATTCCTGAGATTCATCGAATGTTGTACGTAATGACATTTGTTCCACCGGTAACACAGATGGTATTCCTGTTGATAACTCGTTATGTTTTAGCAGCTAGTAAGTCTAAGGATAATGAGTCATTCATTATCTTACATGGCAAATAAAAATTGCGGCTTTCAGGGGCTCAATTAGTCAAATCGGGAGCTCGATTAGTCAAATCGGTTTATATCTAAATCTGAACCGATATGACCCATTTGCAATCGCCTACGACCTACATCAATATTAAGTAGCTGTGCAAAATTTCAAGTGGCTGGTTTTACGGGTTCCACCGCTATCGTGATTTCGACAGACGGACGGACAAGGTTAGATCGATTCCGAATGTCGAGATGATCAATAATATATAAACTTTATGGGATCTAAGGAAGACCTACATCGATACTAAGTATCCTTGCAAATTTTCATGTGGCTAGCTTTACGCGTTCGACCGCTATCGAGATGGTTAGGTCGACGGACGGACGTGGCTAGGTCGATTCAGAATGACGAGACGATGAAGAATATTTATGCTTTGTGGGGCCTTAGGCGACTATTTCGAGGTGTACAAACGGAATGGCTAGATTAGTATACCCCCATCTCATGGTGGTCGGTATAATAACCATGCTCTTTTATAACAACTCCATTACCATATCCATATTAATTTTCAAAGGGGGCTGGTCTGGATCATATTTGAATCAGGTGTCGAGAACTATTATACATATCACAGCTTCAGCGAAATCGGGCTATAAATCGTTGTTTTATGGGATCGAGACCCTTAAGTGGAAGATTGGCAGCTATATCTAAATATAGTCTGATCTGGACCATATGCTGGTCGGATGACGCGAAGCTGAGTCAAATTCTAGCGAAATCTGGTTATAAATGCAGCTTTTATGATTTTAAGAATCTCAATCGGCAGATCGTTCTATATGAATAAAGACCATGTCGGATAATGGGAGACTTAAATCAACTCACTATTTAAAATTCAGCGAATTTGGATAATAATTGCGGTTTTTATGGGCTTGAGACCCTTAATCGACAGATCGGTATATATGGCGGCAACGAGGGTTGCCTTTTATATTTCGGGATAGGACAACCCTTATGTTGCAATTTGTAAACTGACATCTCTATCGTAAAGCTTGAAATTTTTTAGGTTATTCGTACTCAGAATGTTTTGGCATACGAGCGCTATTTGTGTTGTTTACAGCCCAAAAAATGAAATTAAATGGTAAACATTTTCGTGCGATCATTTTTTACAACTTTCGACGTGGATTAACCTAACAACAGTGTATCGTTGAACTTAATTAAATTTTTGGTGATGAAGCTCCATCCAGGAGCAGTGTATATCGATGATATGCAACCGAGGTCGTAGTTCACTCCAAGACGAAAATCAGTTGTTGCTCCAAAAATTATTGATCTGTGCGCCAACTAATGTTGCAAGATCGTCATGGGACCTATCGTGAGATTGAGACAGCCTAAGGCACAAGTGGGATCAACATACATTCAATATTGCATGAACATTTGACCGTCAAAAAATTTATTCGCGTTGGATCCACACAATTTGTCAATTGCACAAAAAAAAAGCTCGTGTCATTGGTCGAAAGAAATGCTGCTATAACACGAAACAACAGCATTTAATACCCACCAACATAGGATAGGTGGTATATTCATTTTGCCATTCCGTTTGCAACACAACGAAATATTAATTTCCGACCCTACGAAATATATATATTTCGGATCGTCGTAAAATTCTAAGACGATTTAACGATGTCAGTATGTCCGTCCGTCTGTTGTAATCACTCTACAGTCTTCAAAATTTGAGATATTGAGCTGAAATTTGTCACAGATACGTATTTTTGTTGCACGCTGGTTAAGTTCTTGAACGAATCATATATTTAGACCGATCTGTCGATAAAGGGTCTGAATCCCATAAAAGCTTAATTTATCACCCGATTTCGCTGAAATTTAAAACAGTGAGTAGCTTTAGGCATCCCAACATCCGACGCAAATATGGATCTGATCGGACTATATTTAAATATAGCTACCATAAACACTGATCTCCCGATAAAGAGAATGAAGCACGTAAAAGCTGCATTTATTGCCTGATTTCGTTGAAATTTTAAATAGTGAGCTATTTTGACCTTCCCGACATCCGATCCAAGTATGAAACAGATCAGACTATTCAGATATAGCTGTCATTAAGGCCGAATTTCTAATTTTGAGTCTTAGTTCCATAAAAAGCAGATTTCTTGCCTGATTTCTGTTACTTGCATATGAATTATCGGGATCTGAATAAAATATGATCGAGACCAACATCTATTTAGATATAACTATTGATAAAGTAGTAGAGTTATAATAAAATAGGATGAATATTATATCCTTGGTGGGTATCCAAAGTTCGGAACGGCTGAACTTAACACGTTTTTACTTGTTGAGCACTCAAGACATCGATTTGATGAGTCATCCGCCGTATAGTCATGACTTGGCACCGAATGAATTCTTTTTATTCCCGTACGTAAAAAAAAAATGAGAGGTCAACGTTTTTCGACATCTGAAGAAGCGGTTGATGCGTTCGGAATGCATGTTTTGGGATACCTCAATCTGAGTGGCAAAAGTGCTTCGACAATTGGTTCAAACGCATGCATAAGTAAGTTCGGCCGGGCCGAACTTTGGATACCCACCACTTCGGGTATACATGTAAAACACCTTTCATCAAAATTCGGTGAAAATTTCATACCTTATACTCATATACCTCATACCGATATGAACTATATTCGACACGGATGTCGAAAAGCCGAACATAAGTCACTGTGTCAAATTTCAGTGAAATCGGATTATAAATGCGACTTTTATGTGACCAAGACTTTAAATCGAGATATCGGTCTACATGGCAGCTATATCCAAATCTGGACCGATTTGGGCCAAGTTGCATAAAGATGTCGAAGAGCCTAACACAAAGCACTGTCCCAAATTGCGGCGAAATCGGACAATAAATGCCTCTTTTATGGGCCTTAAACCTTAAATCCAGAGATCGGTCTATATGGGAGCTATATTCAAATCTGTACCGATCTGGGCAAAATTTAAGAAGGACGTCGAAGTGCCTAACCAAACTCACTGTTCCATATTTCGGCAACATCGGACAATAAATGCGCCTTTTATGGCCTCAAAACCATAAATCAAGAATTCGGTCTAGATTTTTTTTTTTTTTTATTTTTTTAGATTTTATTTTGTTTTCTTTAAACATTACAATTCAAATTTCTATATACTGTTTGATTAAGATAACAAAATGTAAATGTAATTAGTTAATGACAATAACTTTAAATAGTTGTCTGTCAATACCATATTTGTTTTAATTTGTGCTGTTAAATAGCTAAATTTAGTATGTTTGCGTAACATTACGTTTAGATATATACATTTTATAAGCCATAAAGTTAACGTAAAATTTTATAAAGTGTAAAGTTAAGGAAAAAATTTACATATTCTTTTTTTTTTTTTTTTTTTTTTTTTTTTTTTTTTTTTCAAAATTGTTCTCGATTTATGTAGTTCCGATATCTCAAAGCATTGCTAACATAATTATATAATCCATCCCACCCACAATAAAAAGTTCCATTTAAAATTTGTATTAGCTGTACATCATCTAGATAGGCAGTTCCAAAATGCCGTACCCTAAATTCTTGTAATACTGGACATCTGGCTATGAAATGTTGCAAGTTTTCGACTTCTCTCAAGTTACACAATGTACATTGGTGTCTCGCTGCGTTTCTAAAAACGTTTCCATTCAGTGGAAGTACATCTGCCCTTGTTTTCATTATAATAGCAATTTTGTCCAGTTTCCAAACATCTTGCATGTATTCAATCCCGATTTCTGGATTCAAAAAACGATAAAATCTGCTTTCACTTGCTCTTGCTCTATCTATTTTCTCTGTATAGCTTTTCCTTTTGAGATTATTTACAAGTATAGTTGTGGTTGTAGACCAATCTTGCGCTGTTCTGAATAGATTTTCAATTGGAACGTTAGTGCTTTCGGACCAAGATTTCAGTGCCAAGGCCCAGAAAATTTGTTTGTTCCATATTTTTATAGAAAGCTTATGCGGGAGTCTGTTATTATCGTAAAGGAATAAAGTTTTATATATATAATCCATATGTAGTTTCAATGTGTAAAAGTGGTTGTCAGGTACATCGGTCTCTAAAGATAATATATAATTTGGTATATGTTTTGGTTGCTTTAAAACCTTTTTCAAAAAGTACCTTTGTAGTTCATCTACTTCTTCAAACCAGTTGTACCCCCACACCTGGGCTGCATATGACTGTGTGGTTTTGCACACACTCTGGAAAATTTTCCATTTCGATATAAGGGATACATTTGAGTTATTGATCAGATTTTCCCAAGCTGCGTTTATACAAATCTTCGCTCGTTTGTTTCTTTGTTCTGCATGCTTAGTAAAACTCATTTTTGGAGTTAGCAGGACTCCAAGGTAGCAGTATTCGTTCACCACTTCAATTTCTTCATTGAGGTATTTCCATCTCTCCCTTGAAGATAACCGTCCTCCATTTCGAAACACCATTATCTTGGATTTTTGCAAATTTACCACCATATTCCATCTACTACAATAGTTTTCTAAATTCCATATCATTTTTCGAAATACTTCAATATCATCAGCTAGTATGACGATGTCATCAGCGTACAGTAGTACCCGAATATTTATTTCGTCTAGCACTAACCCTCCTTCCAACCAGTCGTGTATATCATTTAAATACAGAGTGAACAGTAAAGGCGACAGCAAACACCCTTGTCTAACTCCTGTATAAGTATTAAAATGTTGCGATACATTATCTCCAGTCCAAACTACCGATTTAGTGTTTTGGTATATGTTTTGTATTAAATAAACCATCTTTGTTGAGATTCCGATTTCATGCAATTTATAGATTAAAAGTTGCCTGGGTACCATATCAAATGCGGCTGAAAAATCGACGAAAAATGCGTACACTTTCTTTCTTTCAGATAACTTGCAGTGGACGATTGATGCCAGGTTGTAAACATTGTCTACGGTTGAGTATCCTGGTCTAAAGCCTGCTTGAAATTCTTTTAATATATTATAATCACTAATCCATTTCTTTAGTCTATTATTTACAATTCCCATAAAAATCTTGGCCATTGTATTCATAAAAGAGATGCCTCTATAATTACTTGGGGTGTTTATATCGCCCTTTTTGTATATAGGAAATATTACCGACTCTTGCATGATGTTATCTAGCTGTCCTGATTCATAAATTCGATTATATTGACGTGCTAGCTCTGTAAGAAATTGATGTGATGAATATTTCAAAAACTCATACGGCACCCTGTCCATTCCTGGCGCCTTATTTTCTTTCGTTTCGTTTAAAACATCTTGAATTTCACGTACATCTATTTCTCTATCCAGTTCAATATTTGTTCTTTTCAGTACGGCATATTCAATGTTATTTGCAAACTGTGGTTTATTTAATAGCATATTGAAATATATCTTAAAATCCTCAGCAGAAATACTGCTACCGATTTTATGTTTTTGTCCTCTTATCTGTTTTGCAAGTATCCACCATTGTTTTACATCTGTGGTGTTGCAGATTTTAGCTTCTAACTCTCTGGCATACTCCAATTTCCTTTCTTTACATGTTTTCTTGTACGTCTTAACCGCATTCAGATAAGTTTCTTTGTCTTGTAGAGTGCTACTTCTCCTGAACTTATTGAGGCATTCAAATGATTTTTTTTCTTGCCCTCTCACATCGACTGTTGTACCAGTCTGCTTTGTATTTGTTGCATGTATTTTGTTTATTTGTTATTACGACCGACTTCTGAATTAAATTGGACAAATCTGATAGATTGTCTATACCATTCCCATTTATAGCTAAAAGAAGGTTTTGATTCAAGCTGTTCTGGTATCGCTCAGTTGTTGCCTTTTTCCAAATAAGTTTTGGCGGTAAATTTAATGGCTTTGCATTGATATCGATTTTATTTAATTTAATTTCTATTTTTAGTGGAAAATGATCAGACCAAACTTTTTCTTCAACTTCGAATTTTTTAATCATTTTCAGTCCATAATATGATATTGCTGCTAAATCGTTAACCGAACTGCCATTTTTGCTCACATACGTGTAATGCCCCTCTTCGTCTCCTTCGGTTCTGCCATTTAGAATTAACAGTCCATTATCCTCACAGAATTCCATATATTGTTTTCCTTTTGCATTTACAATTGAGTCTTTTGAGCGCCTGGTTTCCATTCCCGCTGTGAACTCAGTTTCCAGACCGCTTTCAAGATTTTGTTGGAGGTTACCAATTCGTACATTAACATCCCCTGCTAATATTATATGTCCGTCATCTATTTTTTCAAATATTTCTCTCATCGCCTCAAAATCACAGGCCCAATTCTCTCCACGTATATAAACAGGAACGAACGTAAAACATGATTCCAGTGTGCTTATTTTAATCATATTTAAATGGTTTTCTTTCACGAAACTATAATCAACTCCTTTTGTTTGAAGATCTTTTCTAACACCGCATACCATTCCACCACTTGCACGCCCATGTATACTTGATCTTTCTGCTTTCTGCCACATTAAATTGAAGTCCTTAAAATATTTCGACCAGTTTTCTGTTTGGGTTTCCATAACGTGCGTCTCAATTAATGCAAACATATCAAAGCCTCCAATGTATTCGAAAAACTCAGGGTACAAACATTTATTTTTTAAACCATTAATATTATATGAAAGTATTTTAAAAGTTGTTTCTGACAAAATATTCATTTCTTCTATTACTTGACTATATTCATTTTTATCACTTGGGAACTTCTTTAGTTTTTTAGATTTAAATCGTTTTTTAAAATATTATATTTAACATTTAAATTGAAATCTTCTCCATACAATTCCTTAAAAATATTAATTGCGCTAGTCATACCGCACACCAACTTTTTCTCAGAGTTCCACTTAAACCATTTATTTTCAATTTTTAGCTTATCATCCCTGACTTTTATTTTGTATTTTTTGCTGAAATCCATAAGTTTTCTCCGTAGTTGAAGCATAACTATTTTATCCAGCCTTCTTTCTGCGTTGAGATCTCGTTCGATGTAGATTTGTGTTCCTTTAAGAAAATTAGTTCGATGTAAAATATCCTCTACCTCATTTTCTGTCTCGAATTGAACTAATACCGCAGCTATTCCGTTTCTTTGATATAATGTTCTTGCTGATTTGGCGCGTATGTTGTTTGGGGTTCTCAGCACTTCTTGACAGAGTTTTTGTATCTCAAAAACGTTTGTCTGTTGGATCGACAAGCCTCTAAACACCAAGTTTTTTCCCTTTATATTTGTTTCCAAATCATTTAGACGTCGCTTGAGCATATTGTTTTCATCTTTAAGAAGGTTCATCTCGTGTACCAGCCCATCGTTAGCCATCTTTAGTTGTTCAACTTCTTCTGACAATGTTGATAATCGCCCCAAAATCTCTTCATTGCATTCCTTTATTATCGCCTTTAAGCTGGCCACACTAATATCCGAGACTCTTTGTTCGTTACTCATTTTGAATTGTTTCGTATTATTCTTCACTTCTCCTTCTGGAGATAAATTATGAGCTTTTCTCTTTTCCAGTTTGTGAATTTATTTTACTTTGAGCCACAGTAGAATTTAAATTTAACGGTCAAAAATACTATTGTGAATTATGCTTATTTTGTGTATAAGTACTCTGTTGAAAGTACTCTGTGTAAACGCGGCCGCACCTCAAAAAGACAACTGTGAACCAATCAGCTGTTTATGTTGTTTTGTTATGTTTACATTTATCTATTTCGGACACCGGTTAACATTTATATGATATTTCCAATAAATTTGTGCCAAATGTAAAAAAATTGCAAAAATTAGATAGCTTTTTTTTAAAAAATTTGTGTGTTTACGTGACGTTGCCACTATCACCTTCACTATCAAAGCAGCACCATGTCGTCCTCGGTCTTTTGCAATAGTTTTTTTGGACCTAATTTTTCCTTTGGCCACCAAATTCACAACTTCGACGGGAGCTCACACAAAAGCGTACGTATTATTTAACAGCGATCTTACAACAATTCGGTCTATATGGCAGCTATATCCAAATCTGAACCGATCTGGACCAAATTAACGGAGGATGTCGAAGGGCCTAACACAACTGACTGTCCCGAATTTCAGCAAAATCGGATAATGAATGTGGCTTTTATGGGCCTTACACCATAAATCGGAGGATCGGTCAATATGGCAGCTATATCCAAATCTGGACCGATCTGAGCCAAATTGACAAAGGATGTCGAAGGGCCTTACACAACTCACTGTCCCAAGTTTCAACAAAATCGAATAATAAATGTGGCTTTTATGGGCCTAAGACCCTACATCGGAGGATCGGTCTATATGGGGGCTATATCAAGATATAGTCCGATGTAGCCCATCTTCGAACTTAACCTGCTTATGGACAAAAAAAGAATCTGTGCTAAATTTCAGCTCAATATCTCTATTTTTAAAGACTGTAGCGTGATTTCAACAGACAGACGGACGGACATGTCTAGATCGTCTTAGATTTTTACGCTGATCAAGAATATATATACTTTATAGGGTCGGAAATGGATATTTCGATGTGTTGCAAACGGAATAACAAAATTAATATACCCCCATCCTTCGGTGGTGGGTATAAAAATCAATTTGTATTTGTTTGTATGTTTGTGTGTTCCTTATAGACTCCGAAACGGCTGAACCGATTTTCTTGAAATTTTCCCAGATGGTGCATAATAACCCCGTAGTGAAAATAGGGAACTACATTTGTTGATATCTGAAAGGGGGGCGGACCCTCCCCCTTTTCCTAATTTTCAGAAACGCCAGATCTCGGTCATGGGTGGTGCGATTTAAGCGAAATTTTGCGTGCTCTCATACAGTACCCTAAAAAAAAATAAAAGTTTGGTATCTAAATTTCGGATGGGGTACCTAGGGGGGTCGCCCCACCCTAAAACCTACCAAACATATATTTAGACCAATCACGACAATATGGGACCCAAATGAAAGGTATTTAGGATAAGAAAACATATCTGATATCCAATTGTCGGACCAAGTGCTAGGGGGACCACCCCAAGCCCCAAAACACCCCTCAATCGGACATATTTACCGATCATGGCAATATAGGTCTCAAATGAAAGGTATTTGCGAGTAGAATACGAATCAGATATCCAAATATAGGACCACGTTTCTGGGGGTCCACCCCTTCCCCAAAACACCCCCCAAACTAGACTTATTTACTGACCATGGGAATATGGCTTTAAATAAAAGGTATTTAAATGTGGAATACGAATCTGATATCCATATATGAAATAGCGTTTTTGAGGGGCCGCCTCTCAACAAAAACATCACCCAAAGGGGACAAATTTACGACCATAGGAATATGGGGCTCAAATGAAAGGACTTTGGGAGTAAAGCACGAATCTAATATCAATATTCGGGAAAGTGTCTATAGGACCGCCCCACAACACCACCCAAATAGTAAATATTTTCTGACTATTGAAATATGAAGCTCAAATAAGAGGGTTTTTAGAGTAGAACGCGAATCGGATATATATTTTCAAGGCCAACTCAATGAGTGGCCGCCCATCCCCCAAAACACCCCCCTATGGAAATATGGGGCTCAGAAAAAAGGTATTTGTGAGTAGACCACGTAGCTGGCATCAACATTAGGGACCAACTGTCTAGTGGACGTCCCACCACCACAACAACCCCCAAATAGGACGTATTTGCTCACCAAGACAATTTGGGTCTTAAAGAGAGTGCAACTAAATATTCATAGTTTTTAGGGCCAATACCCCAAACCGGACATATTTCCTGACTTTTGCAATAAGGAGTTTAAATGAGATTAGAACTTTTGCAATAAGGAGTTTAAATAAGATTAGAAAACGAATTTGATATCCAGTTTTGAGGACAATGGCAGTATGGGGCATAAATAAATGATATATGAGAAAAGAGCACGTAGCTGATATATTTTCAGGGCTTAGAATTTGGGGGACCACCCCACTCCCCCAAAACACCCCTAATCGGGCATATGTACCGACCATGACAATGTGGGGCTTAAATGAAAGGTATTGGGGGGTAGAGCAAGAATTGATACCCATTTTCGAGACCATTTTTCTGGGGGTATCCCTTTCCCAAAAAAAAGGTATTTGGGAGTAGAATACGAATTTGATATCCAAATGTAGGACCATGTATTTGGGGCATCACCCTTTCCCAAAACACCCCGAAAGGGAAACAAATTTTCAACCATGCCAATATGTTTCTCAAATGAAAGGTATTTGAGATTAGAAAACGAATTTTATAACCTATTTTAAGGCCATGTGTTTGGGGGACGTCTCATCCTGTAAACTTCTCTTAAGCCAATGGCAATATGGGGATTAAATAAATGGTATTTGAGAGATGAGCACGATGCTGATCAGACATCATGAGAATATCGGGCTGAAATGAAGTATTTCAAGAATGGAGTACACCTTACATCCAAATTTAAATTCGTAGACCAATAAAGATCATATGGGATTCAGATAAAGGCACTAATATTGTTAAACTGTTAGACAAATTAGCATGGTATTTCACTAAAAGATTTTTAATTGTTGAAATTAAATATTCCAAGGAAGCCTTTGTTCCATATAAAGCAAAAGAAGGCGCAGCGGAGCGGGCCCGGGTCAGCTAGTCTCTTATATAAACCGATCTGCCGATATGACTTTTTGAGTCCTTACAAACCGTAACTTTTTCCGATTTGGCTGAAATTTTGCATGTGGTGTTATGTGACAAGTACGATATTAATCAGTCTATAACCTGATATAGCTCCCATATAAACCGGTCTCCTGATTATCCTTTTCCGGTTCCTAGAAGCTTAAATTTTTGCTGGTTTGAGAGAAGTTTGATATTTAGAATAAAGATATACCCTTCAACTAAATTTAGTTTGTAAAAATTTTAGCAGAATCTTTGGTGGTTGGTTCACAACATTCGACCCGGCTGAACATAGCATCCTTTTACTTGTTATACCCACCGCCGTAGGATGGGTTGAATATTCATTTAGTAATTCCGTTTGCAACACATCGAAATATCAATTTCCGACCCTACAAAGTATATCTATTTCGGATCGTCGTAAAATTCTAAGACGATTTAACGATGTCCGTGAGTCTGTCCGTCCGTCTGTTGTAATCACTATAGAGCCTCTAAAAATTGAGATATTGAGCTCAAGTTTGGCACAGATACATCTTTTTGATGCAAGCTTGTTAAGTTCTTGAACGGGTCAAATCGGACGATATTTGGATAAAGCTGCTATATTTTCCGATAAAGGGTTATTTTTCATCCGATTTTGCTGAAATTTGAAACAGAGAGTAGTTTAAGGCTTCCCGACAATTGACCTAAACATGCTTCAGATCGGACTATATTTAAATATAGATACTATATATACCGATCTCCCGATAGAGGGACTGAAGTCCATAAAAGCTTTATATATTACCAGATTTCACTGAAATTTGCAATAGTGGGTTATTTTAAGTCTCCCGAGATTTGACCTAAATATGGATTACATTGGTCCATATTTAGATAGATATAGACCGATTTCCCTATAAAGGGTCTGAAGACCATAAAAGCTTTATTAATTACACGATTTCGCGTAAAATATGGTTGAGATCGGACTATATTTAGATATAGCTGTCATATAGACCGATCTCCCGATAAAGGGTCTGAACGTCAAAAAAGCTTTATTTAATACCCTATATCGCTAAAATTTAAAACAGTTTAAAACACTGGGTTAACTGAAGCCTCCCGATATTTGACGTAAATATGGTTTAGATCGGACTATATTTAGACATACAGGGTGGCTGATGAATATTGCTACAATGATGAATATTGCTACATTTTTTTTTCGGTGTATGGAATACATTTTTCTTTTATTCATGTTAAATTAAATTATTAAATTAATTATTAAATTATTATTAATTAAATTAATTAATTAATTAATTAAATTAATTATTAAATTATTATTATTAAATAGAAAAAAAGTTATTACATTTTTTTTTGGTAGCGGCTTTCATCAGCCACCCTGTAGCTGCCATACAGACCGATCTCCCGCTGAAGGGTCAGAAGGCCATAAAAGCTTTATTTTTTATCCGATTTCGCTAAAATTTAAAACAGTGAGTTATTTTTAGCCTCCTGACAATCGACCTAAATATGGTCGATCAGATCGGACTATATTTAGATATAGCTGCCATATAGACCGATCTGCCGATAAGGGGTCTGAAGCCAATAAAAGCTTTATTAATTAACCGATTTCGCTGAAATTTGAAGCAGTGAGTAAGTTAAGACCTCCCAACATCTGACCTACGTATGGTTCTGATCGGACTATATTTAGATATAGCTGCCATATAGACCGATCTGCCGATAAGGGGACTAAAGCCCATAAAAGCTTTATTTATTACCCGATTTCGCTGAAATTTGAAACAGTGAATTTTTCTGAGCCTCAAGATATCCGACCTTAATATGATTCAGATCGGTTTATAATGGGATATATCTGACAAAAAAGACCAATATTTTGTTCTACAAAATTGAATAGTGGCTTATAGATTAGACCACTCAATGTCCGTGCCAAATTTGGGTGCTTAAGTTATATAAATTTTCACTGGATTGTGACGAAATGGGGTCTACATATATACCCGAGGTGGTGTGTATCCAAAGTTCGGCCCGGCCGAACTTAGAACGCTTTTGCTTCTTTTCTCATCATTGTAGTTTATTTATGTTTACTGTCTGTAAACTTTGGAATTTATGAATTAAATATTTCTTCATGTTGGTAAGTAATATTCATCATTACCGCAGGCCATGGCCTTATCGTTTGCATCAATTTACATATCTCATCATGTAATTAATTCGATGTTGGATGCTATAAGAATTAGTCCATGGTGGGTATTAAATATTTAATGATCGTTCATGTACGCAACGCTAAAATTGCCCCGTAGCTCACCATTTCCTTGGCTGGGCCTATTACAAGCATAATATAAATAGGGGCATTAGAGCTTAAACTCCTCATCATCAACACATTCTATTGGGCTCATCATTGGCTTGGAATATGAGCGGCAATATTAGTTGGAATTTTGCCAAACATCAAAATCAATTTGCAGATGTGTAGCCAATGACAAAATGATGCTGTGAGCACAATGAATTTGAAGTTAGATTTTTCCCTTTTTGTTGTTAGCTAATTTGAAGAAGTTTTGGAATAAGGTAATTTTTCTGAACGAGTGAAAGCAGATTTTATTTATTTATTTATTGGGTGGGACTAAAAACGTTTGCTTTAGTGATTTATAGTTTTCCTGTTTTGGAACGAAGCGGACAGTTGTATCCCTTCATGGGTACACTAGGCCAAGTAGCCAATCAATCGGACACAGCTTGTAAATAATTTAATTGCTGAAACACGACCGGGTTCTGGCGATTTAAATGGATCAAAGCTTTGACAGTCTATAGGATTGGTAGTTCAGTTGCAAATTCCTCGTCATTTCCCGACGAATGCGTATCACTTACAATCTGTACCAACGCCAATTTGTCTATGGGAATGGTTCTAAAAAATGGATATCCGGAAGAAATCCTAGTTTTTATACCCATCAATTTGTGTTTGTTTGTAGGTTTGTATGTTTGTGTGTTCCTCAAAGACTCCGAAACGGCTGAACCGATTTTCTTGAAATTTTCACTGATGCTGCATAATGATCCCGTGGTGAAAATAGGTTACTACATATTTTGATATCTGAAGGAGGAGCGGACCCTTACCCTAATTATCAGAAATGCCAGATCTCCGAGATGGGAGGTGCGATTTAAGCGAAATTTTGTGTGCTCTCTTATAGTAACCTACAAACAAAAATTTGGTATCCAAATTTCGGATGGGGTACTTAGGGTGGGCGCCCCACACCAAAACCTATCAAATATATATATACACCAATCACAATAATATGGGACTCAAATGAAAGGTATTTAAGATAAGAAAACATATCTGATATCTAATTGTCGGACCAAGTGTTTGGGGGACCATCCCAAATCCCAAAACACCCCTAAATCGGACATATTTAACGACCATGGCAATATGGGACTTAAATGAAAGGTATTTGCGAATCCCCGAGAACATCTCCCAAAGAAAACAAATTTACGACCAAAGCAATTTGGGGCTCAAATGAAAGGTCTTTGGAAGTAAAGCACGAATCTGATATCAATGTTCGGGAAAAGTGTTTATGGGGCCACCCCACCCCCATAACACCACCCTAGTAGGAAGTATTTGCTGACTATTGCAATATGAGGCTCACATAAGATGTATTTAGCGTACAACACGAATCTGATATATATTTTCAAAGCCAAGTCACTGAGTGGCCGCCCCATCCCCCAAAACACCCTCAAAACCGGTCATGTTTGCCAATTTTGGAAAAATCGAGCTCAAATGAAGGGAATTTGGAAGTAGACCATGAATCTGACATGAATATTCGGGACCAACTGTCTAGGCAAAGTCCCACCACCATAACAACCCCCAAGTAGGGACAGTCTTGAAGACCCAAGACAATTTGGGTCTTCAAGACTGTGAAGCTCGATATTCATAGATTATGGGGCCCATACCCCAAACCGGACATATTGCTGGCATTTTTAATAAGGGGTTTAAGTGAATGGTATTTGAGATTAGAAAACGAATTTGATATCCAATTTTGAGGCCAATGGCAATATGCGGTTCAAATATATGAGAAAAGAGCATGTTGCTGATATATTTTCAGGGCTTAGTGATTGGGGGACCATCCCACTCCTCAAAACACACCTAAATCGGGTATATTTACAGACCATGTCAAAGTGGTAAATGAAAGAAATTTGAGGGCAGAGCAAGAATTGATACCTAGTTTTTGGACCAATTTTTGGGGGTCTACCCCTTTCCCAAAATACCCCACAAAAAGCAATTTTTTACTGACCAACGAAATATGCGGCTCAAATTAAAGTATTTGGGAGTAGAATGCGAATTTGATATCCAAATGTACGACCATGTATTTAGGGCATCACCCCTTGCCCAAAACACACCCCCAAAGGTAAAAAATTTTTCGACCATGCCAATATGTGGCTCAAAAGAAAGGTATTTGAGATTAGAAAACTAATTTGATAACCAATTTTGGGACCATGTGTTTGGGGGACGCCTCATCCTGAAAACTCCCCCTCAAAACCAATGGCAATATGGGGTTTAAATAAATGGCATTTGAGAGAAGAGCACGATGCTGATATTTGTTCAGGGCCAAGTGTCTCGGGGACCGCCTCACCCCCGAAAACACCACTAAATCAGACAGCATGAGAATATCGGGCTGAAATAAAGTATTTTAAGAATGGAGTACACCTTTCATCCAAACTAAAATTCGTAGACCAATAAAGATCATATGGGATTCAGATAAAGGCACTTATATTGTTAAACTGTTTGTCAAGCGATATACTATTTTCGTAGCAAGGTATTTCACTAAAAGCTCTTTAGTTGTCTAAAATAAATATTCCACGGAAATTCTTGTTTCATATAAAGTAAAAGAAGGCGCAGCGGAGCGGGCCCGGTGCAGCTAGTAGAGTATATAAATTCTTCATCGTCGTAAAAATTTAAGACGATCTAGCCATGTTCCTCCGTCTGTTGAAATGACGATACTGTATTTTAAAATAGGGATATTGAGCCAAAACTTTGCACAGATTCTTATTTTGTCCAAAGAAAGGCTTTATCGGACAATAACATTGATATAACCCCCATTATGACCGATCTGCTGATTTAAGGTCTTAAGCCCATTAAATCACATTTATTATCCGATTTCGCTGAGTTGTATTTTAGACCTCTCAAAATACTAGTTCAATGCAGCCCGGATCAGTCCAGATTTAGATATACCTGCATTTAGACAGTTCTCTCGACTTAAGGCCTTGGACCTTTAAAAGGCGCATTTTCTGCTTTTATTCGCAAAGCACTTTGATATCATTCTTCAATTTGGCCAGAGATCGGTCCAGATTTGGATATAGCTGCCACATAGATCGCTCTCGACTTTAGGTCTTCGACCCCTAAAGGCGTATTTAATGTCTGATTTTGCTGAAATTTGAGACAATGGGTTATATAAGGCCCTTCCCTATCTGTTTTCAATTTGGCCGAGATCGGTCCAGATTTGGATATAGCTATATATATATATATATATTGGGTACATAAAATTTGCATTTTTGTCCAATTTTCCTGAAATTTAGGACAGTGCGTTGTGTTAGGCCCCTCGATATCCGGTGCAGATTTGGATATAGCTGCCATATAGACTAATCTCTCGATTTCAGGTTTTAGCGCCATAAGAGGCGCATTTATTATCCGATTTCCAAGAAATTTCACACAGTGACTTATGTTAGGCTTTTCGACATCCGTGTCCTATATAATTATGATCGGTCTATATTTGAACCAAAATTGAACAGTGACTTGTATTTTATAGACCACTCAATGTCAGTGCTGAATTTGGTCCAAATAGGAACATATTTCAATATAGCTACTATGGGTGCATAAATTATGCATTGTTCACCGGTTTGTAAAGAAAGGTTGTTCACATATGTATCCGCCTTTTCACTTGTTCCTAAATATTTTTCCACTCTGCTTAGAATTTGCAAACTCAGACTTATAGATGTTCTAGTCCTGTGTGACTGTTACATGCATATCTCAAGTGTGGTCGGTGGGGACTGTTCTCCACGAAGTGATACGAGAAATCGAAAAGTCTCTCCATCTGGATTAGAACAATATGGCGGTCTTCCTGGTTATTGGGCGATATACAGAAAGGTAGATATGGGGTACATTGTCACAATCCTGGACTAAACATTGTTCCAGCCGAATATCTTCCGGTGAAGGGATTAAATACTACACGGACTCGGGATATATTCTGGTCAGAAGCCGAGTGACAAGAGAAGGACTCAGGGAGGAATGTTCTCCTTCATTCTCTGGATCATAATAATAAACAAAACCTATTGGATCTCAACAAAGAAGCCGCTTCTGCAGGGAATATGAGCCTCATTGTAGGAAGTGATGCCAATGCACATCACTAGATATGGGGAAGTTCGGATGTCAACGAAAGGGGTGAACTGATTATCGAATATATTTTAGGCTGCAATCTTGCGATTTGTAATAAAGCAAATAAACCGACATTTATTACCAGGAACAGGCGGGAGGCACAAGATATTACCTTTGTATCGGAAGATCTAAGCGGAAGGATATGCGACTGGGAAGTGCTGGATGACTAAACTAGTCCGATCATCGTTAGATGAGTTTCAGCCTTGGAGAAAATACTGCAAAGGTGGTGCCTAAACAGAAGAAAGGTAGATTGGGATAAATTTCGGCACAAATTCTTTACGCCCATTCCCTCTAGAACAGAAAAGGAAGTGGAAAGCGCAGAGCACCACACGATTTGGACATTTATAATGCTGAGCTAAGAAAATATTACGGCGAGCTGAGATAAACTTAGAACAAATCCTGGATGGAATTCTGCAGCTCCGTTGAGGATACACCTGACGCCTCTAGGCTAAGGACGATTCTGTACACGAAATCTATTACAGTGGGGTATATTCAGAAGTCGTAGAATGACTGAAAAATTTCTAGTGAGGAAACACTATTTCCCGGGAAATTCTCCAACGGACAACGTGGATCCAGAAGAGGTTGTCATTGGTATGCATTCGTCGGAGGTTATTGGGGAAATCGTATCTGAGCCGAAAATCCTTTGGGCGATAAGAAGTTTCGACTCCTTTAAGTCGCCAGGCCCTGAAGATGTATCAACAATTGAATTACAAGCTGTGTCTGATAGACAAGTTCCTTGGCTTAGGGAGATATACTATGCTTTTACCAGCATCTCATATATAGCTGTGTGGACGGATGGACACAAAGGTCATTTTAATTCCGAAAGCAGGAAAGCCTTACCACGCGAAAGATTTTCGTCCTTTTAGTATGTCATCCTTTATGCTGTAGACTCTTGGGATGTTGATGGAAACATATTTTAGGGCAAAAATCCCTGGAGATCACCGGTCGCGGCAGCAGCAAGGCAAATCCACTGAAACAGCCCTTCACAACCTAGTCGGCTACATAGAGAGCTGTTAAGGAATATACAATGGTAGCATTTCCACCATAACGTAGAGGTTAGCATGTCCGCCTATGACGCTGAACGCCTGGGCTCGAATCCTGGCGAGACCATCAGAAAAAATTTTCAGCGGTGGTTTTCCCCTTCTCATGCTGGCAATATTTGTGAGGTACTATGCCATGTAAAACTTCTCTGCAAAGAGGTGTCGCAGGTGCTTTCAATAATGTAAAACCAACGTGAATCATGAAGGAGAAAGAAAGAAAGTTTATTAATAATATACTTATTAAAAGATGCATTATGGCAGGATTGGGATCTGTGGATTTAAAAAGATGGGTCAGCAGCGGTACAACTCAAGGAGGTGTATTGCCTCCTCTACTTTGGAATATAGCCATTAAAAATATATTATTATCTCTGGAAGAAAAAGGCGTGAAAGTGGTCGCGTATGTTGATGACGTGGCAATTGCGGTTAGGGGAAGTTTCCCAGCACTCTAAGAGATATACTTCAGGAAACTCTACGTGCAACAGCTAAGGGGACTACCGAAAGTGGTCTAGATGTAAATCAGTACAAGGCAGAAGTAGTTCTTTTCAGCAGGAGAAATAAGTTACTTAAAGTGGCACCTGTCTCCTTGGGAGGAAAGAATGTTGCATTTACAAAAAGCGCAAAATACCTGGGTGTTTTGCTGGACAGAAAATTGAGCTTCAATTCCAAATATTTTGGAAAGGGCAAGAAAGGTAACTATTGCCCTATATACCTGGAAGATAGCCATTGGCAAAAGTGGTCTGTTAGACGGCGCTTTAAAAGTCCACCTACAGTTCAATAGTCAACCGTATCAAAAGGTTGGCCTCTTTGTGCATTACAGCCGCGCTGAATTTAATGCTACATCCAATGACTCTGGACTTTGTAGCCAAACAAATTGCTGCGACCACTGCCATGAGGCTAAGGGAGCTTTCTCTTTGGTCATGTGGCGGCTGCGGACACTGTGTTATACTAGATACACTATCTGATGTTCAAGGCAGTGTGGATTATACCCTGCCTGAGCCGCTTTTTGATCAAAAGTACTGTACCACTATTCCTGATAGAACCGATTGGAACTACGATATCCCTGGTAATAGAAATTGCATATACTTCTATACGAATGGTTCCAAACTAGACAACCAGGTAGGCTTTGGGGTACTCTAAAAATTTAGAACCGGTCATATCGAAAAGGTTACCCGACCACTGAAGTGTGTATCAAGCGGAGATCCTTGCAATTAGGGAAGTGGTGGAATGGCTAAGATGTAATATCATAACGACGACAGGTATAAATATCTTCTCTGATAGCCAGACAGGTATTAAATCCCTGGAGAACGTATTTCAAAACAAAAACCCCCTCGACTGAGATGGCTCAACAGTTCAAAATTCACCTGTTCTGGGTGCCTAGAAGAGATCTTCCTTCTTCTGTTCCTGTGGTATCACAAAGGATGAAAACGTCTAAATGAGTCTGATGGCAGACAGACACTTAAATCTAACCTAAATTATGGTCCTATAGGCAATCTCCAATTTACTGCATCAATAAGAAGTATCTTTGCAAAGTTTTAAGTGGCTAGCTTTATTCTTTCGACCTCAATCGCGATTTCGGTAGACAGGCGGACAGACGGGAGAACATGGCTTGATCGATTAGAATATCAAGACGATCAAGAATATATTCTCTTTATAGAGTCATGACCTACCCTAATAAGATATATTTTAGCAAATTTTCAAGCGTCTAGGTTTACTCCTTCGAAAGTTATCGTGATTTCGACAGACGGACGGATAGACGGACAGACAGACGGACGGGCGGACATGGCTAGATCCACTTAAAATGTCATGACGATCAAGAATATATATACTTTATGGGGTCTAAGACCCATATTTCGAGGTGTTACAAACGGAATGACGAAATTAGTTAACCCCTATTCTATGGTGTAGGGTATAAAAATTGTTACATCATTCACAAAAAAAACCAAAAATACAAAAAAAATTAAAATTTTTTGGTTTTGGTTTTTATTGTAACTACTCGAAATATTCGTGTGAGACCCCATAAAGTATATATATTCTTGATCGTCGCGACATTTTATGTCGATCTAGCCATGTCCGTCCGTCCGTCCTTCCGTCCGTCTGTCCGTCCGTCTGTCTGTCGAAAGCACGCTAACTTCCGAAGGAGTAAAGCTAGCCGCTTGAAATTTTGCACAAATACTTCTTATTAGTGTAGGTCGGTTGGTATTGTAAATGGGCCATATCGGTAGATGTTTTGATATAGCTGCCATATAAATCGATCTTGGGTCTTGATTTCTTGAGCCTCTAAAGTGCGCAATTCTTATCCGATTGGAATGCAATTTTGCACGACGTGTTTTGCTATGATATCCAACAACTGTGCCAAGTATAGTTCAAATCGGTCTATAACCTGATATAGCTGCCATATAAACCGATCTTGGGTCTTGACTTCTTGAGCCTCTAGCGTGCGCAATTCTTATCCGATCAGAATGAAATTTTGCATGACGTGTTTTGTTATGATATCCAACAACTGTGCCAAGTATGGTTCAAATCGGTCTATAACCTGATATAGCTGCCATATAAACCGATCTTGGGTCTTGACTTCTTGAGCCTCTAGAGGGCGCAATTCTTATCTGATTGGAATGGAATTTCGCACGACGTGTTTTGTTATTATATCCAACAACTGTGCCAAGTATGGTTCAAATCGGTTCATAACCTGATATAGCTGTCATATAAACAGATCTGGGGACTTGACTTCTTGAGCCTCTAGAGGACGCAATTCTTATCCGAATGGAATGGAATTTCGCACGACGTGTTTTGTTATGATACCCAACAACTATGCCCAGTATGGTTTAAATCGGTTCATAACCTGATATAGCTGCCATATAAACCGATCTTGGATCTTGACTTCTTGAGCCTCTAGAGGGCGCAATTCTTATCCGATTTGAATGCATTTTTGCACGACGTGTTTTGTTACGATATCCAACAACTGTGCCATGTTTGGTTGAAATCGGTCCATAACCTGATATAGCTCTCATATAAACAGATCTGTGGATTTGAATTCTTGAGCTTCTAGAGGGCGCAATTCCTATCCGATTTGGCTGAAATTTTGCATGACGTATTTGATTTTTACTTTCAACAACTGTGTCAAATAAGGTTCAAATCGGTCCATAACCTGATATAGCTGCCATATAAACCGATCTGGGATCTTGACTTCTTGACCCCTAGAGGTCGCAATTATTATCCAATATGCCTGAAATTTTGTACGACGGATCCTCTCATGACCATCAACAAACGTGTTTATTATGGTCTGAATCGGTCTATAGCCCGATACAGATCCCATATAAATCGTTCTCTCTATTCTACTTCGTGAGCCCCAATGGGCGCAATTCTTATACGAATTGGCTGACATTTTACACAGGTCTCCAACATATAATTAATGTTGGACCATATCTTGATATCGTTTTAATAGCAGAGCAACTCTTTTCTTATATCCTTTTTTGCCTAAGAAGAGATGCCGGAAAAAGGACTCGACATATACCCACCACCTTGGGTATATATGTAAACCACCTTTCATCAAAATCCAGTGAAAATTGCATACCTTATGTCCCATAGCAGTTAGATCCAGATCCGATTTGGACCAAATACTAATAAGTACAAGTCATTGTTCAATTATGTATAACAAAATATTGGTCTTTCTAGTAGCTATATCTAAAAATAAACCGATCTGAACCATATACAACATGGATGTCCAAAAGCCTAACATAAGTCAATGTGTCAAATTTCATTTTAATCGGATTATAATTGCATCTTTTTTTGGGCCAAGACTTTAAATCGAGATATCGGTCTATATGGCAGCTATATCCAAATCTTGATCGATCTGAGTGAAATTGAAGAAGGATGTCAAAGGGCCCAACACAACTCACTGTCCCAAATTGCGGCGACATCGTCCTGGCCCCAAAACGTAATACCGAGAGATCGGTCTATATGGCAGCTATATCCAAATCTTGACCGATCTGTACCATAAAGAAGAACTATGTCAAGGGGTTTAACCTAACTCAATGTCCCATATTTCGGCGACATCGAACAATAAATGCGCCTTTTACAGGCCTAAGACCCTATCGGTCTATATAATAGGTATATCCAAATCTGGACCCATCGGAGCCAAATTGAAGAAGGATGTCGAAGGGCCAAATATAACTCACTGTCCCAAATTTCGACGACATCGCATAATAAATTCGCCTTTTACGGTCAAAAAACCTTAAATCGAGAGATCGGTCTATATTGCAGCTATATCCAAATCTGGACCGATCTGGACCAAATTCATGAAGGATGTCGAAGGGCCTAACACAACTTACTGCCTTAAATTTCAATAAAATCGGATAATAAATGTGGCTTTTATGGGCCTAAGACCCTAAATCGGAGGATCGGTCTATATGACAGCTATATCCAAATCTGGACCGATCTGGGCCAATTTGACGAAGGATGTCGAGAGGAATAACACAACTCTATGGCAGCTATATCTAAATCTGGACCGATCTTGACCAAATTGACGAAAGATGTCGAAGGGCCTAACACAACTCACTATCCCAAATTTCAGCAAAATCGGATAATAAATGCGCCTTTTACAGGCCTAAGGCCATAAATCAGAGCATCGGTCTATATGATAGCTATATCCAAATCTGGACCCATCGGAGCCAAATTGAAGAAGGATGTCGAAGGGCCAAATAAATCTCCCTAAATCGGAGGATCGGTCTATATGGCAGCTATATCTAAATCTTAACCGATCTTGACCAAATTGACGAAGAATGTCGAAGGGCCTAACACAACTCACTATCCCAAATTTCAGAAAAATCGATAATAAATCTGGCTTCTATGGGCCAAAGACCCTAAATCGGCCGATCGGTCTATATGGGGGCTATATCAAGATATTGTCCGATATGGCTCATCTTCGTAGTTAACCTGCTTATGGACAAAAAAAGACACTGTGCAAAATTTCAGCTCAATATCTCTACTTTTGAAGACTGTAATGTGATTTCAACAGACAGACGGACGGACATGTCTAGATCGTCTTAGATTTTTACGCTGATCAAGAATATATATACTTTATAGGGTCGGAAATGGATATTTCGATGTATTACAAACGGAATGACAAAATGAATATACCCCCATCCTTCGGTGGTGGGTATAAAAAATAAGATTTGAAAGGAAGTCGGCAAATTGACCATTACAAAACCGGACAATTCTGCCACCGTGGTGTCGAGAATTGGCAGGAAAAAGGGAGATTAAAGGTCAAGGTCTTATGTCCTTAGCGTGATATGTGCCGTCAAATTTTCCCTGCAAGTTTTCTAGGATGTAATAGTAATTTCCACTCTTCTCCCGCACTCTAGCGTTAATGAACATCGGTGAAAGTTTTGCGCTAAAGTTCTTATCCGCCGAACTATGGGCAAAGTTTCGTCTATACACTTCCTAACCCACCTGGAAAGTCTGTGGCCTCGATCTAAGATCGTTCTGTCGTCTATTTCTTTCGTGAGGTTCCCTTATCCTATGACGCAGATTACGTCGGCAAAGTTGCATGCGGTCGTCCTTTGAAAGTGAAAAGGGCTCGTTCAAAAGGTTTAAACTCAGTAATAGTGGATACGAAGAGGCATGAGTTATCATATCCATTCCAAAGACAGCATGATAAGGAGAGCTACTTATGGATTCATGAAACGAGTTCCTAAGAAAACAACTAATCGCACTAATTGTTTCGTCCCAACTACGGTGGTCTTTACCCAAACATGCCCTGATGCCGGCAATAAGGGAGCGATTAATGCGCTCAGAGGCATTACTCTGTTGTCACTAACGACAGTCTCCGGTACTCCGTAAATATGGAAAACGTTACTTTCAAGAAAACTAATGATGTTTTTCGTTGTGAAAGATTACAATTGGCATAACCAATGAAACTTGGTAAGATGATCTAGTATTGGGTATGGACCTAAAAGATCGATCTAAAATCGTTGGAAGGTGCGTATGGTTACCGTTGGTTTACCCATTGGTGGTCGCATCGTGAAATTGGGTGCCTTCGTCGTCCTGCATGTCTGGCAATCCCGAACGTAGTTACGGACGTCCTTCACCAATCCTGGCCAAAAGAAATTTCTTCGGAAAAGCTCGGGGGTTTTCGCCATTCCACCGTGAGCCCTTACAGGATAATTATGAGCCCTGGATATTACCTGAGTCCTTAGCTTGTACGGAATCCACAACTTCCAACCCCGAGCCTCCTGGGCCTCTTCACCAGAGTAATGGTCTACATGAATGTAAATATATCAATCGACCACCCTTATGTCGGTATATTTCGCCTGATTCGTCATCACTTTCATCTTCAATTCCTCATAGTCGGAATCAAGAAAATATGAAGACATCTCTATCGCGGCTACCTCCGGTAAAGGTATACTGGACAATGCGTCTGGTACAGCATTGTCCTCGGCCTTCCGATGGCTAATCTTGAATTGATATGCCTGGAGTTTGAACACCCATCTAGCTAGTCTACCACTGAGATCGGGCTGCCTCAGAAGCCACACTAAGCTAGAATGGTCTGTTATCACCTCAAACTCCTGCATCTCAATATAGCATCGGAACTTCTTGATAGCCTCGATTACAGCAAGACACTCACGCTCTGTGACGCTGTAATTACGTTGGGCAGTGTTGAGCTTACGTCTCATGTACACAATGGGCCTCTCCAAACCGTCGTAATCCATTTGTACGAGAACCGCGCCAATACCGTGATCACTAGCATCACAATGCAAGTAAAATTTCTTGCTGAAATCGGGGTTAGCAAGAACAGCAACACCTTACTCCGTGCGAAGGCAGAATCCGTCTCCGGAGTCCAACAAAACCTGGCCTTGGTCGACAACACGTCGGATATGGGGGCCACTACACTTGAAAAATTATCGATAAAGCGGCGGTACCATCCCGCTAAGCCAAGGAAACCGCGCACCTGCTTTATATTCCTGGGGGTCGGTCAGTTCAGTACCGAATCTACTTTGTCTGGGTCTGTAGAAATGCCTCCCCGACCAATAACAAAACTCGAATAGTTGATCTTCACTACGCAAAATTCCTAAATTGAGATGCAAGGTGCATCAAAACCTCAATATGAGATGAAAAGTCTTCGGACACCACAATCAAATCGTCCAAATAACCAAAAGTGCAGTGTCTCAGTTCGGGGGGAATCAATTGATCCATTAATCGGCACATTGTTTGTGGAGCCGTGCATAGACCAAACGGCATCACCACAAATTGGTAGAGGGGTCTACCGGGGATAGTGAAGGCGGTGTAGGCTTTCGAAATTCTTGTCCAGGGCAATCTGCCAATACGCATCCTTAAGGTCCAGCTTGGAGATGAGATTCGCCTTTGGAAGCCTGGAAAAGATACCATCTATGTTTGGAAGGTTTGGTATGAGTCCTTTCTGGTAACAGCATTTAGCTTACGCGCATCCAAACACAGGCGAACCTTTTCCCGGCTTCAAGACCAATCGCATAGGCGAACTCCAATCTGACTGAGAGGGCTCAATAACACCCAACTCTATCATGCGGTCGACCTACTTATAAAAAACCTTTTCAACAGCGGGTGATACCGGGTAAAATCGTTGCTTAGTCCGATCGAGGCCCTGTTTCTCAAAATCAGGAAACATAGAGATCACCAAATCAAATTGTGAGCGCTGCTCAGTCGTCAGTGGGTAAAACTCTTCCTCAGTCCTAGTGTTAGTCCCCGTAAGAGTGTCTCTGGCCTTTCGCATAATAACCCTCAAACTGATAATGTCGGGAACCAAATTAAAGGCTTTCCAAAAGTCGACTCCAAGGATTAAGCGGGCAGAAATAGCCGGGACTATAAATAACTTAATCCTTCTACCCTGGCATTTTAACTTTAATTAACAGCACAAACTGCACCAACCTCTACCTCTGACGATTCTAAAGCTGAGTCGTGTGCAACAGCCGTAATCTCTGCTATCTGTCTTCTAGGTGGATATGGGTTGTTTGGACATTATGTCAAGGTATTTTTTACATAATCGTCACTTAAAAAACTCTCCCTCATGTGCACCAACCTACGTAAATGTGCCAAAGAATTTATGGAGACATATAATAACTCCTGTCTTATCTTAAGACGAAGGTTTTGGGTTAGAATCTCAACTAATTCCATCTCGGACATCTGAGAAGAAAGCCTATCATGAAGTCACTGCATCATAAAAACAGTCGAAAGTCTCTCCTGACTTCTGCTTTCGGTTTCTGATTTCTTCCCTTATATCGAACGACGTTTTAAAGTCCCGATACTGAAACCTAATAGAATTGCAAAACTCTTCCCATACAATTGGAGTAGCATTTTTCCGATATCGCCAGTACCAATAGCGTGCCCTGCCTGACAAAAGAATGTTCAAATTCCGACAAATCAATGAAAAATCGCCACCAAAGTTATCCTCCGTGAGCGTCCTCACCCTATACAGGAACTCATCTCGTCAAACTTAAGGTGCCAATTCTGAATTATGGTTGTAATCTTATCTGGCTGAAGGGGCAACGTGGACACAGAAAATCCATTCGGAGAGTTAGAATAATTGTATTGAGAATGTGGGCGATTCTGAGAAGCATTATCCCCTCTAAGATTGTCATTAAGATCTCTCGGACCCTGCCGACTTGGCTGAGGACCAATCAAAGTTTGTGATCGAACCTTTGGCAAAATGTTCAGGTTACCTAAAATCCTCTATAAACTACCTTCTACAATCCTGTGTATCTCTCTGTAATCAATCGCACGTGGTGGTTGAGAACAGTATTCTGCAAACCCTCATTTAAATTCCTATTTGTCTGAGTAGGGGTACAACTTAAAGCTCCCGCTAAGTCACTAATAAAATCTACTGATTCATTCGGATTTTGTTGGAAAATATTCTTCCTGACCTGCCTAGTGTCATAACGCTTTGCCATAGCACCTCTGCCTTTTCCTCTACCTGGCTGCCTACAAGAAGTTGTGGCCTTGGAAATCAAATCAACAGCTCTTAAATCCAACAACTGACAAGGAAGCTTGCATACTGGGCAGTCTGCCGAAGTCGACAAACAAGCTTCAATACAAGACTTGTGGTATTCATGGTTATATCGAATGAGTTTCATACAATTCTGTCCTTCTATCATCGATTCTTGGCAACCCAACCACACTAGACCCTTCCAAACTCAATGACGCGGTAAAATCTTCGGTGCTTGGCGCTAAAGACGGAGAAACCGGTGGTGTTCTATGCATGGTCAAATAACTTAATTTCAAAATATCTTTTAATATGGACTTAAAAGTTGAATTAAGTGTAATATATATATTTTTATACCCTCCACCATAAGATGGGGGGTATACTAATTTCGTCATTCTGATTGTAACTACTCGAAATATTCGTCTGAGACCCCATAAAGTATATATATTCTTGATCGTCGTAAAATTTTATGTCGATCTAGCCATGTCCGTCCGTCTGTCCGTCCGTCCGTCCGTCCGTCCGTCTGTCTGTCGAAAGCACGCTAACTTCCGAAGGAGTAAAGCTAGCCGCTTGAATTTTTGCACAAATACTTCCTATTAGTGTAGGTCGGTTGGTATTGTAAATGGGCCATATCGGTCCATGTTTTGATATAGCTGCCTTATAAACCGATCTTGGGTCTTGACTTCTTGAGCCTCTAGAGTGCGCAATTCTTATCCGATTGGAATGAAATTTTGCACGACGTCTTCTGTTATGATATCCAACAACTGTGCCAAGTATGGTTCAAATCGGTCCATAACCTGATATAGCTGCCATATAAACCGATCTTGGGTCTTGACTTCTTGAGTCTGTAGAGTGCGCAATTCTTATCAGATTGGAATGAAATTTTGCACGACGTGTTTTGTTATGATATCTAACAACTGTGCTAAGTATGGTTCAAATCGGTCCATAACCTTATATAGCTGTCATATAAACCGATCTTGGGTCTTGACTTCTTGAGCCTCTAGAGTGCGCAATTCTTATCCAATTTGAATGAGTTTTGGCACGTAGTATTTTGTTATGATATCCAACAACTGTGCCAAATATGGTTCAAATCGGTTCATAACCTGATATAGCTGTCATATAAACAGATCTGGGGAGCTTCTAGAGGGCGCAATTTCTATCCGATTTGGCTGAAATTTTGTACGACGGATTCTCTCATGACCATCAACATACGTGTTTATTACGGTCTGAATCGGTCTATAGCCCGATACAGCTCCCATATAAATCGATCTCTCTATTTTACTTCTTGAGCCCCTAAAGGGCGCAATTCTTATTCGAATTGGCTGACATTTTACACAGGTCTCCCACATGTAATTTAATTGTGGTCCAAACCGGACCATATCTTGATATCGCTCGAATAGCAGAGCAAATCTTTTCTTATATCCTTTTTTGCCTAAGAAGAGATGCCAGGAAAAGAACTCGACAAATGCGATCTATGGTGGAGGGTATATAAGCTTCGGCCCGGCCGAACTTATCACGCTTTTACTTGTTTATATTTCATTTTTATACCCTCCACCATAAGATGGGGGGTATACTAATTTCGTCATTCTGTTTGTAACTACTTGAAATATTCGTCTGAGACCCCATAAAGTATATATATTCTTGATCGTCGTGAAATTTTATGTCGATCTAGCCATGTCCGTCCGTCTGTCCGTCCGTCCGTCCGTCCGTCCGTCCGTCCGTCCGTCCGTCTGTCTGTCGAAAGCACGCTAACTTTCGAAGGAGTAAAGCTAGCCGCTTGAAATTTTGCACAAATACTTCTTATTAGTGTAGGTCGGTTGGTATTGTAAATGGGCCATATCGGTTCATGTTTTGATATAGCTGCCATATAAACCGATCTTGGGTCTTGACTTCTTGAGCCTCTAGAGTGCGCAATTCTTATCCGATTGGGATGAAATTTTGCACGACGTGTTTTGTTATGACATCCAACAACTGTGCTGAGTATGGTTCAAATCGGTCCATAACCTGATATAGCTGCCATATAAACCGATCTTGGGTTTTGACTTCTTGAGCCTCTAGAGTGCGCAATTCTTATCCGATTGGAATGAAATTTTGCACGACGTGTTTTGTTATGATGTCCAACAACTGTGCCAAGTATGGTTCAAATCGGTCCATAACCTGATACAGCTGCCATATAAACCGATCTTGGGTCTTGACTTCTTGAGCCTCTAGAGTGCGCAATTCTTATCCGATTGGAATGAAATTGTGCAGGACGTGTTTTGTTATTATATCCAACAGCTGTGCCAAGTATGGTTCAAATCGGTCCATAACCTGATATAGCTGTCATATAAACCGATCTTGGGTCTTGATTTCTTGAGCCTCCAGAGGGCGCAATTCTTATCCAATTTGAATGAATGTTGGCACGTAGTATTTTGTTATGATATCCAACAACTGTGCCAAATATGGTTCAAATCGGTTCATAACCTGATATAGCTGCCATATAAACCGATCTTGGGTCTTGACTTCTTGAGCCTCTAGAGGGCGCAATTATTGTAAGATTTAACTAAAATTTTGCAAGTAGTGTTTTGGTATTACTTTCAACAACTATGCTCAGTATGATTCAAATCGGTTCATAATCTGGTATAGCTGTCATATAAACCGGTCTTGGATCTTGACTTCTTGAGTCAAGTGATGGCGCAATTCTCATCCGATTTGGCTGAAATTTTGCATGAGGTGTTTTGTTATGACTTCCAATAATTATGCTAAGTATAGCGTAAATCGATATAGAACCTGATATAGCTGCCATATAAACCAATCTGGGATCTTGACTTCTCGAACCTCTAGAGGGCGCAATTCTCATCCGATTTGGCTGAAATTTTGTACAAGGCCTTCTCTTCAACATACGTGTCTAGTATGGTCTGAATCGATCAATAGCTTGATACAGCTCTTATATAAACCTATCTCCCGATTTTGCTTCTTGAGTCCTTACATGGCGCAATTCTTATCCGAATGAACTGAAATATTACACAATGACTTCTACAATGTCAATCAGCATTCTATTATGGTCCGAATCGGACTATAACTTGATATAGCTCCAATAGGATAACAGTTCTTATTCAATATTCTATGTTTGTCTAAAAAGAGATACCGCGCATAGAACTCGACAAATGCGATCAATGGTGGAGGGTATATAAGATTCGGCCCGGCCGAACTTAGCACGCTCTTACTTGTTTTTTCTGTAATCGAAAAGCCAAATGTTGGCCTATTTGAAGATGCAGTTTTACACATTTGGCACTTATAATATGATACAATTATAAAATCAATGTGTATAATTATATACCTTATTTGACTAATTATTAACACGAGAATGGATGACAACAATCTACAATTTGATAACAACCAACCATCGAAAGCGTTACTGATCTACTGCGAATTAAAAAGAGCGTTAGAACTTTTTCTCTAAATTGATCAAAAGATAGTAGAAAATTCCTGTTATCATATGGATAAGCGCATAATTAGTGATCGGTATTAAGGCATCATTAAAGTGTGCGTCCTTGTCGTATTTCCAAAAGCAAATTTCGATGCCAAATATGGTGGAGAGCCTGACCTGAGGACCTTATATAATAAAAGAAGTATTCTAAGATCTATTATGTTTTGGAAAGAGCAACCCAAAAACTGAATAACATATGAAATACATGATCAGTCCACCACAAACCAAAGACATATCGAATAATTCCTTTAAATGATATTCTCAGAGGATCAAGTGTGCCTACTGCTGCACCGAAATATACTTCCACTGCAAACATTATGAGTGGCAATAAAAGGGACATGTCAACTACCTTTCTCACCTCATGAGGAAGAGAAACACCCGTGCTATAAAATTTTCGTAACAAGTAAGCCATCTTAGACGTTATTCTACAAACATGAACATCAAATTTGAGTCTATCATCAATATAAAAGCCTAAAACTTTTAAAAACGTTTACAAAAAGGTAGATTTTGAAGTGTTTATCTCACTAAAATTACCTCGACACCGGCAAGCTATATTATTCAAATCCGAATTCACAATAACTTGGAAATCAATATCTGCACTATCACAATGGGCCACAAATTGCATATTACATATAAATGTCCTTTCATCATATTTACAATGTCAAAAATATCATTTTCATAAAGAGAAAATAACAAGGGACCCAAAATCTTTGTGGAATTCCACGATACACACCACTCACATTCGAGCTTAATCCATTAAATTGTATAAATTGAATATTTAACATGTAAAAGCGTGCTAAGTTCGGCCGGGCCGAATCTTACATACCCTCCACCATGGATCGCATTTGCCGAGTTCTTCTCCCGGCATCTCTTCTTAGGCAAAAAAGGATATAAGAAAAGATTTGCTCTGCTATTCGAGCGATATCAAGATATGGTCCGGTTTGGACCACAATTAAATTACATGTGGGAGACCTGTGTAAAATGTCAGCCAATTCGAATAAGAATTGCGCCCTTTGGAGGCTCAATAAGTAAAATAGAGAGATCGATTAATATGGGAGCTGTATCGGGCTATAGACCGATTCAGATCATAATAAGCACCTATGTTGATGGTCATGAGAGGATCAGTAGTACATAATTTCAGGCAAATCGGATAATAATTGCGACCTCTAGAGGCTCAAGAAGTCAAGATCCAAGATCGGTTTATATGGCAGCTATATCAGGTTATTAACCGATTTGAACCATACTTGGCACAGTTGTTGGATATCATAACAAAACACGTCGTGCAAAATTCCATTCTAATCGGATAAGAATTGCGCACTCCAGAGGCTCAAGTAGTCAAGACCCAAGATCGGTTTATATGGCAGCTATATCAGGTTATGGACCGATTTGAACCATACTTGGCACAGTTGTTGGATATCATAACAAAAGACGTCGTGCAAAATTTCATGCCAATCGGATAAGAATTCCGCACTCTAGAGGCTCAAGAATTCAAGACCCCAGATCGGTTTATATGGCAGCTATATCAGGTTATGAACCGATTTGAACCATACTCGGCACAGTTGTTGGATATCATAACAAAACACATCGTGCAAAATATCATCCCAATCGGATAAGAATTGCGCACTCTAGAGGCTTAAGAAGTCAAGACCCAAGATCGGTTTATATGGCAGCTATATCAAAACATGGACCGATATGGCCCATTTACAATACCAACCGACCTACACTAATAAGAAGTATTTGTGCAAAATTTGAAACGGCTAGCTTTACTCCTTCGGAAGTTAGCGTGCTTTCGACAGACAGACGGACGGACGGACGGACAGACGGACGGACATGGCTAGATCGACATAAAATTTCACGACGATCAAGAATATATATACTTTATGGGGTCTCAGACGAATATTTCGAGTAGTTACAATCAGAATGGCAAAATTAGTATACCCCCCATCTTATGGTGGAGGGTATAAAAACAAAAGATTCATACAACTTATTAAGAACAACTGCGTGACTAATCGAATCAAAAGGCCGACTGAAGTCCAAGCTCACTAAATATATTATTTCTTTCCGATCGACTGATCTTCTAATCATGTCAACAAAATGAACCATTAACGTAGTCGTACTGTAATGTTTGCAAAACCCATATTGAAATTGTGACAGTAACTTGTTGTTCTCCACGTATGGGACTATCTGATTGTTCATAAGACACTCAAACACCATGAAAAGAGCAGGAAGGATACTGATAGGTCGAAAATCGGACACACTATAAGGAGATTTCTCCTTTGGTATCGGCACAACCGGAAAGCGAGATGTTGTGATGATGGTGTTAAATATATAAACCAAGTACCTGCTTATAATCGGGTATATAATCTTTATACATTTTAGAGGTATTCCGTCGCCCCCAACAGCATTTGACTTAATTCCGCAAACAGAAGTCCAAATTTCCTCAATGCGAATGTTTTCAAGCTAAACCTAATTTCATCTTCTGAGTTATCGCGGGAAAATCGTATATGTGGCTCATTAACTATCTGTGGTAAAATAAATGAACTATTGCATTCGGTAACATATTCCGAAGGACAGAATAGCGATTTATCTATACAACCAAGATTCCGGAGTTCACCCCACAACAGAGTTCACCAAGAAACAACAGAAAAGAAACTTCTAAAATGTGCAGTCCTTTTTCTCTTTATGACATTCTATGCGCGGTTTCGATAGTTACAAAACGTTTTCCAATTAGAATCATTGCATTCCTCAATAAACGCCCTATAAGCTAAATCGAGCAAATGGCGTCCTAGGTTGCCTTGTCTCAATGGAACGTGGCGATCAAATAATATCTACACAATATTGTTAAATATATTCATTTGAGTGTTAGAATCATTTATACAGTAAATAGTATTAAGTTCAGAATCTCGAAGCTCTGCAAAGCACTTGTCCACATCAAGTCTAGAATAATTCCTTATTTCTTTGGATAGGGGAGATTGCCGAATGTTGGAAATTTAAGGTAGGAAACAAAAATTGACCACTTGCTTCAACTAGCCAAAAAATAATTTATTAAGGATCCCCCGTTCACGCGTGCTAAAATATGCGTTGGCAATGAGTTGTGACTGATTTCAAAGCCACAAGATTCCGCAAATTGGTTCACGTGAGTATATCTCCCAAATAGGTTAACATTGTAGTCGCCAACAATAATGGAACAGGCGTACCTTGATGAAAGTTTAGCGATCACGCTTTCACAAAAAGAATAACCACCCAATTTTCAGATGCAATTTCCAAGAAAATTCCTTCCGCAATACAATCATTTGTTAGCCTGTACACTACCCTAGAACTAAGCGACTTTCGCAAATAAGCGCATATTCCGCCACCACGAGTCATTTCCCTGTTCATCCCATATACAATAGATTATATTCACTTATGGCCACATAATGGCCTCCTATATGGTCTTTTAGCCGCGTCTCAGACACCGCAATAACATCGGATATATTGGCCGCAAAAACATTTCTTATTGTATTCATCTTATCACAATGCCGCCTTGGCACAATACTCTGGGAGTTAAAGTATATGATGTTTAGGTTTGACTTATTTAGACGCAAATTTATCAAAGCATCAGCGCTTATACAGCGGTCAAAAAAAGTATTCATCATTAGCAAAATTGATAATAAATTCACTTATTTTGGGTAATTGAAGAAAATTTAAAGTAAACAAATAATGCAGTTTTGTGCAATAGTTTATTTTTCGTAATATGTTTTAAAATAAATTCAAAAATAAATTTAATTAGCGCAAAAAATGCAATTTTATATACATAGTTTGTTCACATAATCTAAATATAGTCATATTTACTGGCTGTCATCCATATTCGCGTCGACGTATTAAGTGCTAGTCTAGAACAAGTAAAAAGGCGTTAAGTTCGGCCGGGCCAAACTTTGGATACCCACTACTTCGGCTATATATGTAAACCACCTTCCATCAAAATCCGGTGAAAATTGCATACCTTATGTCCCATAGCAGTTATACCGAAATATGTTCCGATTTGGACCAAAAACTAATAAGTACAAGTCATTGTTCAATTGTTTATAACAAAATATTGGTCTTTTTGTAGCTATATCTAAAAATAAACCGATCTGAACCATATACGACACATATGTCGAAAAGCATAATGTAAGTCACTGTGTCAAATTTCAGTGAAATCGGATTATAAATTCGCGTTTTATGGGGCCAATACTTTAAATCGAGAGATCGGTCTACATTGCAGCTATATCCAAATCTGCAGAAAAATGTCGAAGAGTCTAACACAACGCACTGTCCCAAATTTAAGCGACATCGGATAAAAAATTCCCCTTTTATGGCCCCAAAACCTAAAACCGAGAGAAATCGGTCTATATGGCAGCTGTATCCAAATCTGGACCGATCTATACCATTTTGCAGAAGTTTGTCAAGGGGCAAAACTTAACTCACCGTCCCAAATTGCGGCGACATCGGACAATAAATGCGCCTTTCATTGACCCAAAACCTTAAATCGAGGTTCGGCCTAAATGGCAGCTATATCAAAATCTGAACCAATCAGGGTCAAATTGACGAAGGATGTCGAAGGGCCTTACACAACTACATCTACATCAACCTACATCGGCCGATCGGTCTATATGGGGGCTATATCAACATGTAGTCCGGTAAAGCCCATCTTCGAACATAACCTGTTTATGGACAAAAACTGGACCTGTAGAAAATTTCATATCAATATCTTTTTTTTTAACGACTGTAGCGTGATTTCAACAGACAGACGGACGGACATGTCTAGATCGTCTTATATTTTCACACTTATCAAGAATATATACTTAATAGGGTCGGAAATGGATATTTCGATGTGTTGTAAACGGAATGGCAAAATGAACATACCCCCATCCCTCGGTGGTGGGTATAAAAAGCGTGCTAAGTTTGGCCGGGCCGAATTTTACCATGGATCGCATTTGCCAAGTTCTTCTCCCGGCATCTCTTCTTAGGCAAAAAAGGATATAAGAAAAGATTTGCTCTGCCATTATTATATTATAACATGTTAGAGACCTGTGTAAAATGTCAGCCAATTCGAATAAGAATTGCGCCCTTTGGGGGCTCAAGAAGTAAAATAGAGAGATCGATTTATATGGGTGCTGTATCGGGCTATAGACCGATTCAGACCATAATTAACTCATATGTTAATGGTCATGAGAGAATCCGTCGTACAAAATTTCATTCAAATCGGATAAGAATTGCGCCCTCTGGAGGCTCAAGAAGTCAAGACCCAAGATCGGTTTATATCACAGCTATATCAGGTAATGGACCGATTAGAACCATTGTTGGATATCATAACAAAACACATCGTGCAAAATTTCATTCCAATCGGATAAGAATTGCGCACTCTAGAGGCTCAACAAGTCAAGACCCAAGATCGGTTGATATGGCAGTTATATCAGGTTATGGACCGATTTGAACTATACTTGGCAAAGTTGTTGGATATCAAAACAAAATACGTCGTGCAAAATGTCATTCCAATCGGATAAGAATTGCGCACTCTAGAGGCTCAAGAAGTCAAGACCAAAGATCGGTTTATATGGCAGCATTATCAAAACATGGACCGATATGGCCCATTTACAATACCAACCGACCTACACTAATAAGAAGTATTTGTGCAAAATTTCAAGCGGCTAGCTTTATTCCTTCGGAAGTTAGCGTGCTTTCGACAGACAGACGGACGGACGGACAGACGGACGGACGGACAGACGGACGGACGGACAGACGGACGGACGGACAGACGGACGGACGGACAGGCGGACGAACGGACAGACGGACGGACATGGCTAGATCGACATAAAATGTCGCGAAGATCAAGAATATATATACTTTATGGGGTCTCAGACGAATATATTTCGAGTAGTTACAAACAGAATGACGAAATTAGTATACCCCACATCTCATGGTGGAGGGTATAAAAAGATAACTTAAAAGTAAACATAATTGAGTTCATTGAGTGAAAAATATTTATATGTATAGTATATATATATATATATATATATATATATATGGTATACGAATTTTAGTTTGGATGTATGGTGTACTCCATTCTTAAAATACTTTATTTTAGCCCGCTACTCTCATGATATCTTATTTAGGGGTGTTTTCGGGGGTGAGGTGGTCCCCCAGGCACTTGGCTCTGACAAAATATCGGTATCATCCTCTTCTTTCAAAAACCATTTATTTAAACCTCATATTGCCATTGGTTTAGGGGAGTTTACACGATGAAGCGTCCCCCAAACACATGGCCCAAAATAGGTTGTCAAATTCGTTTTCTAATCTCAAATACCACTTATTGGCATGGTCGCAAATTATTACCCTTTGCAGGGTGTTTTGGGGAAGGGGTGATTCCCTTAATACATGGTCCTAAATTTGGATATCAAATTCGTATTCAACTCCCAAATACCTGTATTTGAGCCCCTTTTAGCGATGGTCACTAAAAAATTGCTGTTTGTGGGGTATTTTGGGAAAGGGGTTGACCCCCAGAAAATTGGTCCCGAAAGTGGGTATCAAATCTTGCTCTACCCCCCAATACCTTTCATTTCATCTCTACATTGACATGGTCGGTAAAATATGGCCGATTTAGGGGTGTTTTGGGGATTGGGGTGGTCGCCCAAACACTAAGCCCGGAAAATATATCAGCAACGTGCTCTATTCTCATATATCTATATATCATTTATTTGAACCCCATATTGCCATTGGCTTCAAAATTGGATATCAAATTCGTTTTTAATCTCATTTAAACTCCTTATTGAAAAAGTCAGCAAATATGTCCGGTTTGGGGTATTGGCCCTAAAAACTATAAATATTTAGTTCCACTCTCTTTAAAACCCAATTTGTCTTGGTTAGGAAATTCGTACTATTATGGGGTTGTTATGGTTGTGTGGCATCCCCTAGACAGTTTGTCCCTAATGTTGATATCAGATACGTGGTCTACTCCCAAATACCTTTAATTTGAGCCCCATATTTCCATAGTAGGCAAACATGACCGGCTTGGGGGGTGTTTTGTGGGATGAGCGGCCACTCAGTGAGTTGGCCTTGATATATATATATATATTGGATTCGTGTTCCACTTTAAAAAACCTCTTATTTGAGTCTCATATTGCAAAAGTCAGCAAATACTTCATATTTGGGAGGTGTTGTGGGGGTGGGTTGGCCCCATAGACACTTTTCCCAAATACTGATATCAGATTCGTGCTTTACTCCCAAAGACCTTTCATTTGAGCCCCATATTGCTATGGTCGTAAATTTGTCCCCTTTGGGGAATGTTTTTGGTGAGAGACAGCCCCCCAAACACTTGACCCCATATTTGAATATCAGATTCTAGCTCTACACTCAAATACCTTTTATTTAAGCGCCATATTCCCATTGTCAGTAAATAAGTCTTGTTTTGGGGGTGTTTTGGGGAAGGGGTGGACTCCCAGAAACGTGGTCCCACATTTGGATATCAGATTCGTATTCTACTCGCAAATACCTTTCATTTGAGTCCCATGTTGCCATGATCGATATATATGTCCGATTTAGGGATGTTTTGGGGGTTAGGTGGTGTTGTTGGGGTGGGGTGGTCTCCCTAGTACTTGGTCCGACAATTAGATATCACATACATTTTCTTATCCTAAATACCTTTCATTTGGGTCCCATATTGTCGTGATTGGTCGAAATATATGTTTGGTTGGTTTTAGGGTGGGGCAGACCCCCTAGGTACACCTATCCGAAATTTGGATACGAAATTTTTATTTTTAGGGTACTATATGAGAGCACACAAAATTTCGCTTAAATCGCACCTTTCCCAAAATACGCCACAAACCGCAATTTTTTTCTGACCATTGCAATATGGGGCCGTTTTTAACACCTCGAAATATTCGTCTACGAACCCATCCTGATCGTCTAGTCATAGATATAGCTCCCATAAAAACCGATCTCCCGATTTGACTCCTTAAGCACCTGGAAGCCGCAGTTTTTCTCCGATTTGGCTGAAAATTTAGCTTTAATATTTGCTGGTTTGACAGAAGTTTAATATGTAGAATGAAATTATGCCCTACAACTTATTCTATGCCTCAATATCCGTAGCAACAATCTGAGTAAATTTTAAGTTACTGCACGCTGTTAAATTTGAGAAGTATAACCTTTTTATACCCTCCACCATAGGATGGGGGGTATACTAATTTCGTCATTCTGATTGTAACTACTCGAAATATTCGTCTGAGACCCCAGAAAGTATATATATTCTTAATCGTCGCGTCATTTTATGTCGATCTAGCCATGTCCGTCCGTCTGTCTGTCGAAAGCACGCTAACTTCCGAAGGAGTAAAGCTAGCCGCTTGAAATTTTGCACAAATACTTATTATTAGTGTAGGTCGGTTGGTATTGTAAATGGGCCATATCGGTCTATAACCTGATATAGCTGCCATATAAACACATCTTGAGTCTTGACTTCTTGAGCCTCTAGAGTGCGCAATTCTTATCCGATTGGAATGAAATTTTGCACGACGTGTTTTGATATTATATCCAACAACTGTGCCAAGTATGGTTCAAATCGGTCTATAACCTGATATAGCTGTCATATAAACCGATCTTGGGTCTTGACATCTTGAGCCTCTAGAGTGCGCAATTCTTATCCGATTGGGATGAAATTTTGCACGACGTGTTTTGTTATGATATCCAACAACTGTGACAAGTATGGTTCAAATGGGTTCATAACCTGATATAGCTGCCATATAAACCGATCTGGAATCTTGACTTCTTGAGCCTCTAGAGGTCGCAATTATTATCCGATTTGCCTGAAATTTTGTACGACGGATCCTCTCATGACCATCAACATACGTGTTTATTATGGTCTGAATCGCGTCTATAGCCCGATACAGCTCGCATATAAATCAATCTCTCTATTTTACTTCTTGAGCCCCCAAAAGGCGCAATTCTTATTCGAATTGGCTGACATTTTACACAGGTCTCCAACATATTAATTGTGGTCCAAACCGGACCATATCTTGATATCGCTCTAATAGTAGAATAAATCTTTTCTTATATCCTTTTTTGTCTAAGAAGAGATGCCGGGAAAAGAACTCGACAAATGTGGTCCATGGTGGGGGGTATATAAGATTCGGCCCGGCCGAACTTAGCACGCTTTAACTTGTTTCCTCTTATGTAGGTGCAAAGATTCAAAACAGCATGGGAAATATTTACGTCAAGTACATTTCAAACCTTAAATATGTATTCATGCAATTCATCAACAGACAGGTTTGTTGGAAAACCGCTAACCAAATATCTATTGAGTTGCCTTTTAAGGTCGTTGTTTTCTATCTCCAGTTGTGGGATTTTAGTTTTGACATATATGTTTAACCTAACCAGGGACATATCAGTCGCACATTTTGTGTGAAACGAGGCTTTGCATAACCTGCAGTTTACAAATTTACTTCCAGCTCAATTTTTTTTGCACCCAACACATTGAGCCATTTTTAATTTATTTTGTGTGATTTTCCAGAATTATTTTTCTTTTGACAGTTGATCTTGCTTCCGTATACTAGGAATTTTTATTGGTCTCTATATTTAAGTAGTATACCATCATAGGTGTTATTTTCCAGAATTATTTTTCTTTTGACAGTTGATTTTGCTTCCGTATACAAGGCATATTTTATTGGTCTCTATCTTTAAGTAGTAGTCATTCCGTTTGTAAAACCTCGAAATATTGATCTAGTGCCAATAAATTATAAATATTCTTGATCGTCCGATTTGACTTTATGAGCCCTTGGAAGGCGCAATTTTTGTCAGATTTGGCTCAAATTTTGCACATGGTGTTCGGTTAAGACTTCCAATAACTATACCAAGTACGATTCAAATCGGTCTTTAACCTGATATAGCTCCCATATAAACCGATCTCCCGATTTGACTTCATGAGCACCTGGAAGCCACAGTTTTTGTCCGATTTGGTTGAAGTTTTGCACATCGTGTTCTGTTACGACATCCAAGAACTGTGCTAAGTACGGTCCAAATCGGTCTATAACCTGATATAGCACCCACATAAACCGATCTCCCGAATTTACGCTTTAAGCCCCTGGAAGCCGCAATTTTTGTAAGATTTGGCTGAAGTTTTGCACATAGTGTTCTGTTATGTTCCACCAACTGTGCATAGTACGGATCAAGTCTGTCAAGAATCTAATATAGCTCCCATATAAACCGGTCTTTCGATCATCTTTGCTCGGTTTCCAAAAGCTTTAATTTTTGCGAGTTTGACAGAAGTTTGGCATGTAGAATAAAATAATGCCCTTTACCTTCATACATACATCCTCGGAGCATCGCTTAAAACCACGTTTAAAATTTCAGCCAAATAATTTCACACCCTGGAGGTCTAGGAATCAGCTTATATGGGAGCAAAATTTCAGCTAAATCGGGTATTAATTGCGCCTTCTAGAGGCCAAATAAGACAAGATCCAAAATCGTTTTATATGGCATCAATGCCATACTTAGCATCCTCGTTGAAAATCAAGACAAAACACCTTGTGCAATTTCAGTCAAATCGGATAAAAATTGCGCTCTATAGAAGCTCAAGGAATCAAGATATGAAACCATTTTAAATAGCTGCTATATGAGGTTATAAAATTATTTGGGTTTTACTTACAGCTACAACGTTCACTAACAGGAAATAATTGTGCAAAATTTTAAGAGCCTACACTCATACAGAAAAAGTTCGTTGAAAATAGCAAACACTGTCTGCTGAATATTTGTAGTTAATTTTGCTGCTATCATAGCAGTAGTTCTGCTATTACAGCAGTAGTTCTGCAATTTCAGAGGAGCAGGCTGACTGCTAAAAAGTCTGTTGTTGAAAATTACTGCTGCTTAATTATGAAGAGGATGTTAGAAGAAACAAATAAAAGCGTGCAAAGTTCGGCCGGGCCGAATCTTATATACCCTCCACCATGGATCGCATTTGTCGAGTTCTTTTCCCGGCATCTCTTTTTAGGCAAAAAAGAATATAAGAAAAGATTTGATCTACTATTAGAGAGATATCAAGATATGGTCCGGTTTGGACCACAATTAATTTATATATTGGAGACCTGTAAAATGTTAGCCAATTCGAATAAAAATTGCGTCCTTAGGGGGCTCAAGAAGTAAAATAGAGAGATCGATTTATATAGAAGCTATATCGGGCTATAGACCGATTCAGACCATAATAAACACGTATGTTGATGGTCATGAGAGAATCCGTCGTACAAAATTTCAGGCAAATCGGATAATAATTGCGGCCTCTAGAGGCTCAAGAAGTCAAAATCCCAGATCGGTTTATATGACAGCTATATCAGGTTATTGGCCTATTTGAACCATACTTGGCACAGTTGTTGGGTATTATAACAAAATACTACGTGCAAAATTTCATTCAAATGGGAAAAGAAGTGCGCCTTCTAGAGCTTAAGAAGTCAAGACCCATGATCGGTTTATATGGCAGCTATATCAAAACATGGACCGATATGGCCCATTTACAATACCAACTCACCTACACTAATAAGAAGTATTTGTGCAAAATTTCAAGCGGCTAGCTTTACTCCTTCGGAGGATAGCGTGCTTTCGACAGACAGACGGACGGACGGACGGACAGACGGACGGACATGGCTAGATCGACATAAAATGTCGCGACGATTAAGAATATATATACTTTATGGGGTCTCAGACGAATATTTCAAGTAGTTACAAACAGAATGACGAAATTAGTATACCCCCCATCCTATGGTGGAGGGTATAAAAACAGAACACATATGTAAATGTGTCTCAGTGGAAGTTTATAACCATCACTGAATGTATACTTTCCATCAAAAAAGCATAAAGTTTTTGTAAGCAGAATTTTGTACTTAAACAGCAGATTTTGTTTGCTGATTTAACTGACCGAAATGTATGCTAATACAGCAGCCCTATGTTTGCTGAAACAGCAGCAAACATAGTGCTGCTGTTTCGAGGCGTTTGTAACACCTCGAAATATTGATCTGAGACCCCTTAAAGTTCTTCCATTCTGCGGCTATGAGACTTACGGCGATGGGAGAAACTATAGAGGAGAGAAGAAGTTGATACCAACGCGGTGTATTCGAGGCGACGATAGGAAACCTGGAAGCAATGAAGGAGGTTTTCAATCAGATACATGAGATGACACTTGCGATCGAGTGCGAGGCACTGCTGCCGTTGGTACAGTATTGGATTAAGGAAATTCTGGTATTGCCATCTGGTAGACCATGCTACACAGTTGGATCTAAGCAAGAGCAGTGAGTGAGCCTAGGGGTCTATATTGAGGACTTAGGGACTGAGATTTGTTTTGCCTCACCATAGTACGGTTCTGCAGGCTGAGATCCGGGCGAATTGCATTTTTAAGTTTCCGTACTGATCAATAGAAATTACTACTCAGCAGCGCTGCAATATGCGATAACATTTTATAGCACGCTAACTCACGTTGAATCTGATAGGGTTTTATTATTAATACAGGTATTATATAAGTTAAGTATAAATAAGCCAGGTAATTTTGAATACATAATAAATAATCAAGTAAAAGCGTGCTAAGTTCGGCCGACCCGAATCTTATATACCCTCCACCATGGATCGCAAGTGTCGAGTTCTTTTTCCGGTATCTCTTTTACGGCAAATAAAGGAAAGGATACAAGAAAAGAATTGCTGTGCTATTGGGGATAAATCAAATTATGGTTCGATTCAGACCATAATGGAATGAATGTTGGAGACCATAGTAGAAGTCACTATGTAAAATTTCAGCCAAATCAAATAAGAATTGCGCCCTTAGGGAGCTCAAAAAATAAAATAGGGAGATCGTTTTATAGGGGAGCTATATAAGGCTAAATACCGTTTCATTCCATATTTGACGTCATGCAAAATTCCAGCGAAATCGGATAGGTTTTGCGCACTCTAGAGGCTCAAGAAGTCAAGACCCCAGATGGTTAGCACGACAGCTAAATAAGATTATGGACCGATTTCAATCATAGATAGCACAATTGTTGGAAATCATAACAAAACACTTCTCCCAAAATTTCAGCCAAATCGGATAAGAATTGTGTACTCTTGTGGCTCAAGCAGTCAAGATCCCATATCGGTTTATATGACAGCTATATGAGGTTCTAGACCGATTTGAACCTTATTTAACTCAGTATGGCAGCTATATCAAAACTTCGACCGCTATGGCCCATTTACAATCCCAACCGACCTACACCTATAAAAAGTAACTGTGCAAAATTTCAAGCAGCTAACTTCACTCCTTCGAAAGTTAGCGTGCTTTCGACAAACAGACGGACGGACATGGCTAGATCGACATAAAATGTCTTGACGATCAAGAATATGTATACGAATATTTCGAGAATGATGAAATTAGTATACCCCCGTCCTATGGTGAAGGGTATAAAACAAGAAAAAGCGTGCTAAGTTCCCCCGGGCCGAATCTTGGGAACCCACCACCATTGATTAAGCTAAACATGTATATAAAATAAATTTAGTTGAAGGGCATTTTATCCCACATACCAAAAGCTAAACCAGAAAAAAATTAAAACTCTAGGAACCGAACAAGTGTGATCGAGATACTGGTTTACATGCGAACTATATCAGGTTACGGATCGATTTAAACCGTACTTGGCACAGTCGTTGGAAGTCATAACAAAACACTTTGTGCAAAATTTCATCCAAATCGGATGAAATCTGAGGCTTCCAGGGGCTCGGGAATTCAAATCTGGAGATCGGTTTATATGAGAGCTATTGAAAAATTACAGCTTCCAGGGGCTCCAGAATTTAAATGGGGAGATCGGGTTATATGGGAGCTATATCAGGTTCTTAACCGATGTGTACCGTAGTTGGTACAGTTGTCAAGTTATAACAGACACTATATGCAAAGTTTCAGCCAAATCGGAGGAAAACTGCGTCTTCCAAGGGTTCAAGAAGTCAAATCGGGAGATTGGTATATATGGAGCTATATCAAGTTCTTGACCGATTTGGACCGTACTTTGTACAATTGTTGGAGGTCATAACAGATCACTACGTGCAAATTGTAAGGCAAATCGGACAACAATTGCGGCTTCCAGGGGCTCAAGATGTCAAATCGGAAAATCGGTTTGTATCGGAGCTACTTTCAAATCTGAACCGATATGGCCCATTTGCAGTACGAGTACGACTCAGAATGTCGAGACGATCAATAATATGTATACTTTATGGGGTCCTAGGTCAATATTTCAATGTGTTACAAACGGAATGACTAGGTTGGTGTACGCCCATCCTATCGTGGTGGGTATAAAAAACCTTAATAGTCCACCGTTCTTTTATCAATCCGTTTGTGACACATCGAAATATCGATCTGCGACTCATAAGGTATATACACGACGAAGTTTTACATTGTCTTAGATCAGTCAAGTCAAATGCTATTGGTCTTGATAACATAGACCCAAGATTCATTAGAATATTAGTTCCTTACCTTCTACCTTTTTTATTCATCTCTTTAATTCAATTCTAATCTCCAGTGCATATTCTACTATTTGGAAAATATCAAAGGTAATCCCGATCCCCACATCGAATAGATATTTCCGTCCGATTCTACATTATGTTACCTCTCGAAAGTTTCCAAGAAGATTTTGCATAAACAAATGCCCGAATATCTCCATCATGAATCTTTTTTATACCCTCCACCATAAGATGGGGGGTATACTAATTTCGTCATTCTGATTGTAACTACTCGAAATATTCTTCTGAGACCCTATAAAGTATATATATTCTTGATCGTCGTGAAATTTTATGTCGATCTAGCCATGTCCGTCCGTCTGTCCGTCCGTCCGTCTGTCTGTCGAAAGCACGCTAACTTCCGAAGGAGTAAAGCTAGCCGCTTGAAATTTTGCACAAACACTTCTTATTAGTGTAGGTCGGTTCGTATTGTAAATGGGCCATATCGGTCCATGTTTTGATATAGCTGCCATATAAACCGATCTTGGGTCTTGACTTCTTGAACCTCTAGAATGCGCAATTCTTATCAAGTCAAGACCCCAGATCGGTTTATATGCCAGCTATATCAGGTTATGGACCGATTTGAACCATACTTGGCACAGTTGTTGGATATCATAACAAAAGACGTCGTGCAAAATTTCATTCCAATCGGATAAGAATTGCGCACTCTAGAGGCTCAAGAAGTCAAGACCCCAGATCGGTTTATATGCCAGCTATATCAGGTTATAGACCGATTTGAACCATACTTGGCATAGTTGTTGGATATCATAACAAAACACGTCGTGTAAAAGTTCATCCCAATCGGATAAGAATTGCGCACTCTAGAGGCTCAAGAAGTCAAGACCCAAGATCGGTTTATATGACAGCTATATAAGATTATGGACCAATTTAAACCATATTTGGCACAATTGTTGGATATAATAACGAAACACGTCGTGCAAAATTTCATTCCAATCGGATAAGAATTGCGCTCTCTAGAGGCTCAAGAAGTCAAGACGCAAGATCGGTTTATATGACAGCTATATAAGATTATGAACCGATTTGAACCATACTTGGCACAGTTGTTGGATATAATAACAAAACACGCCGTGCAAAATTTCATTGCAATCGGATAAGAATTGCGCACTATAGAGGCTCAAGAAGTCAAGACAAAAGATTGGTTTATATGGTAGCTATCACAAAACATGGATAGATTTGGTCCATTTACAATACCAACCAATACTAACCGATTGCATTTGCCGAGTTCTCCCGGCATCTCTTCTTAGGCAAAAATGGATATAAGAAAAGATTTGCTCTGCCACAACAATATTACATAATGGAGACCTGTGTAAAATGTCAGCCAATTCGAATAAGAATTGCGCCCTTTGGGGGCTTAAGAAGTAAAATACAGAGATCGATTTATATGGGAGCTGTATCGAGCTATAGACCGATTCAGGTTATATACCGATTTTAACCGTACTTGGCACAGTTGTTGGATATCGTAACAAAACACGTCGTGCAAAATTTCATTCCAATCGGATAAGAATTGCACACTCTAGAGGCTCAAGAAGTCAAGACCCAAGATCGGTTTATATGGCAGCTATATTAGGTTATAGACCGATTTAAACCATACATGGCACATTTATTGGATATCATAACAAAATACGTCGTGCAAAATTTCATTCCAATCGGATAAGAATTGCGCACTCTAGAGGCTCAAGAAGTCAAGACCCAAGATCGGTTTATATGACAGCTATATCAGGTTATAGACCGATTTGAGCCATACTTGGCACAGTTGTTGGATATCATAACAAAACACGTCGTGCAAAACTTCATTCCAATCGGATAAGAATTGCCCATTCTAGAGACTCAAGAAGTCAAGACCCAAGATCGGTTTATATGGCATCTATATCAAAACATGGACAGATATTGCCCATTTACAATACCAACCGACCTACACTAATAAGAAGTATTTGTGCAAAATTTCAAGCGGCTGGCTTTACTCCTTCGGAAGTTAGCGTTCTTTCGACAGACAGACGGACGGACGGACAGACGGACGGACGGACAGACGGACAGACGGACGGACGGACAGACGGACGGACGGACAGACGGACGGACGGACAGACGGACGGACGGACAGACGGACGGACATGGCTAGATCGACATAAAATGTCGCGACGATCAAGAATATATATACTTTATGGGGTCTCCGACGAATATTTCGAGTAGCTACAAACAGAATGACGAAATTAGTATACCCCCGATCTTATGGCGGAGGGTATAAAAATTTTGCTCCGATATTTTTTATCTATGTGGGCCTTTAGAGATTGCAAATGGGAGTTAGATGAAGCCATATATATAGCGATATCAAGTTTTATCTTCTTGAGCCCACATTTTCCATCGATTTGGCTGAAATTTCGCACAAAGACTTGTGTTATGACTTCCTAGATTCGTAACGAGTATGATCTGAATCGGTATATAAACTGATATTGCCCCCATACAAACTGAATCTCTATTTTGACTTCACAGCCGAAGGATGGGGATATATTCATTTTGTCATTGTCATATATTCATATGGTCATGATCCGTATATATTTGGATATAGCTGTCATATAGTCTGATCGCCCGGTTTAAAGTCTTTGGGCCATAAAAAGCGAATTTTTTTATAACATAGGCAGGCTAAGTTCAAAGATGAGCTATTTCGGACAATGTCTTGATTCGTATAGAGCGATCTCCCGATATAAGGTCTTAAGCTCTTAAAAACGATTTTATTACTCGATTGCAGTGAAATTTGGTACGGAGATTTGCATTCGTGCTAAATATGGTCCAGATCGGCCGCATTTGGATAAAGCTGTCATATAGAGCGATCTCCCGATTTAGGCCTTTGTACCATAAAACGCACATTCATTAACCGATTTCATTAAAACTGAGGACAGAGAGTTTTGTTAGGCCTCTCGGCATTTGTACGACATTCTGGTCGTATATTTGAATAAAGCCCCCACATATACCGACCTCGATCTACATTTGAGGTGGTGGGTATCCAACTTAGTGCCTTTTTACTTGTTCTCACTGGGGTACCACAATAGGCCAGACTGGCCTCTCCTATCGTATTCTGCAATGGTGTAATTAATTAATGTAATTAGTATAATTATATTTTCTACTTCAAACTTACCACCAACTTCACTTTGTGAAGTTCATATCTATTCATAACATTTTTATGATGAATGCAAAGTCTTTGGAGATCTGCCCTTAAGCCAGCTGTATGAGTTCTTCTCAACGAAGTCATGGCAAAGTGTTTTTTCATTACTATCATGACACCCCAAAAATACACAGTTTCAATGATACCCACCATTGGGACTTCGTCTCTATATTGACCGGCAGCGTAGGAGTGTTACTGCACCCCACCTTTTGTTATCTTTAAGTGATTTACGTATAAGTTGGAGAATGAACTATCTCATACTATATCTGCAGCTAAATTAATTACATATCCATTAACCAGCATCATTTGAAAACAACAGCAGACCAGAAGGTTGTACATGCCATGTCCAACTGTTTTTGCCGCTCTGTGGCCTGTTTAAGTGAGAAGTTAAAGTTCTTCGAATAGTCCTTTGGGTCTTAATTCAATCTAATGGAATGTTGCTTAAGAAAGAGGGAGATTGTTTGGCAAACATGTAATTCATTTCATTTTCTTCGACAGTCCACAAATATTTACTCGCGTTTAAGTGGATATTTAATGGATTTGTTTGTAATAAATTTTCCAGGAAGCAAGGCCAGCAGCAAATGATGTTGGATTAATATTTTCATGTAGACAATTTAATTGAGATTAAGAGGAAATTCTATATGGGCCATCCGATGTAGACACCAACCATATAAAATTTGCTTTTATTGGCCCGAATTCCGTTACTTTATAAATAATTAAAGTTGAGATATGTAGACAAGGTCGCTTCATGGAATTGCAAATGTAGCCAGTGTAGGCGTTTTAATAAATTTTACTTGTTATTTATTTATTTATTAGGTTATATTGTTAGATTTGTGTAGATGTTGATTGTTTGGGTGAGTTTAGGAAAATATTGTCTCTTTAAAATTTGTAATTAAATTATTATTATTTGGTAATGAATGATCTTGAATCATACCTGTAACAATTTGATATAGGTGATATAAGTGAAACCAGTCTATTCAACTCGCTCAAAACGCAACGAAAATATTGTGATTCAAAAACAAATTGATTGAAGCACTAGGTCCCATTCGAACAACTCATATACTTGTTTTGGTCAGAGACATCTGAGTGATTCTGCTAAACGGGACGCTCAATTTGAAGGCTGTAGCTTGATATGATTTTTCTGTTTGTTGTACTTGATTTGTTCAAAGTGAACATGAACAAGGCTGATTGGAATCAAGCTAAATTGGAATCAAGCAAAAAATTAACACAAATTTAGAAAACAAAAAACTTCAATTTTATTTGGTTTTATGGCTAAACTAGCCGAACCGGGCCCGCTCCGCTGCGCCTTCTTTAACTCTCTAATATATTTTTAGGGTGGGGATACTTCGCCCTGAATGTGGATATCGAATTCGTGCCATTGTAGCCTATGACGCTGAAAGCGTTCGAATCCTGGCGAGAACATCGGACAAAGCGGTATATATCCCCTCTTAATGTTGGCACTTCACACTGAAAATATTGTAGATAACAAATTCGTTCTTTGTTCCCAACGGAAATAAAGTTCAGTTTAGGGAGTGACTTGGCTCCAAAATTAGATATCATATTTGTTTATTGTCATATTGGGTAAAATAAACCATTTGACGTATCTTTAGGAGGAAAAGTGTTATGAATATGACATGCAAATTTTAATGTCATATTCATAATCTACTCCCTAATACCTTTCATTTGAGCCCCATATAGCCATGGTCGGCTCAAATGCCCTCTTCATTTAAGTCCCATATTGATATGAACTTCGAATATAGCTGTTTAGAGAAGTATTGGATTGGGCGGGGCGCCCACTTGGTACTTGGACCCAAATTTTAGCCCCATATTCGTATTCTACTCTCCAAAACTTTGCATTTTATACCTATATTGTCCCGATCGGTCCACTTTTTATTTTGGGTTGTGTTTATGGCATAAGAGGGAGGGCCCGTCCCCCTTCCGATACCGAAAAATTATATGGCCTTTGTCTAGATCAACCTACACAGCATGGGAAAATTTCAAGAAATTCAATCTGCTGTTTTTCAGTCTATATGGAACAAACAAACGGTTTTTGAAGGGTGGCGTAACACAATATATTTCGATCTGATTTTGTACGCCAGATTCGAAATCTACCCCCGAATAACTTTCATTTGAGCCCATATTAAAATGAACGCCGAATATGTCTGTTTGGGGAGTTGTAACGACCCTCATCAAACAGATTCTGTCTCTTTCCCGCGTTTGCTACCTATTGTCTCGGCCATGCTCAGGGCATTGGCGGTGTTCTTGCTAAAAGAGACAAACCTTGGTCAATAACAAAAACAAATAAGTTGTAGGTAGCTATAAAAGAAAGAGTTAATGATGACCATTTTATATAACCGAAATGTTGTTGGGTATGACTGAAGAAATTAAGATGGAATTTTTTCTTCATCAATAGCCGTGTCCCGCCCTACCTTGCCGACTATCATTTAAATCTCTCAGCCCACATAATCTTTGACCAGACTATTTCATTTTCGCGGCAATTATTTAAAACTGCTTAGCAATTCATATCTACTAATTCAAGTTTAATTAAACAAATATATCATATACATTAGTAAAAAAAAAAAAAAAAAGTTCGGCCGGGCCGAATCTTATATACCCTCCACCATGGAGCGCATTTGTCAGTTCTTTTCCCGGCATCCTTCTTAGGCAAAAAATTATATAAGAAAAGAAAGAAAGAAAAATCTGCTATTAAAGCGATATCAAGATATGATCCGGTTTAGACAACAATTAAATTATATGTTGGAGACCTGTGTAAAATGTCAGCCAATTCAAATAAGAATTGTGCCCTTTGGGGGCTCAAAAAGTAAAATAGAGAGATCGATTTATATAGGAGCTGTATCGGGCTATAGACCGATTCAGACCATAATAAACACGTATGTCGTACAAAATTTCAGGCAAATCGGATAAGAATTGCGCTCTCTAGAGGCCCAAGAAGTCAAGACCCAAGATCGGTTTATATGGCAGCTACATCAGGTTATAGACCGATTTGACCCATACTTGGCACAGTTGTTGGATATCATAACAAAACACGTGGTGCAAAATTTCATTCTAATCGGATAAGAATTGCGCACTCCAGAGGCTCAAGAAGTCAAGACCCAAGATCGGTTTATATGACAGGTATACCAGGTAATGGCCCGAATTGAACCATACTTAGCACAATTGTTAGAAGTGATACTAAAACACTATGTGCTAAATTTCAGTCTAGTCGGATGAGAATTGCGTCCTCTAGAGGCTCAAGAAGTCAAGACCCAATATCGGTTTATATGGCAGCTATATCAGGTTATAGACCGATTTGAACCACACTTGGCACAGTTATTGGATATCATAACAAAACACGTAGTGCAAATTTTCATTCCAATCGGATCAGAATTGCGCACTCTAGAGGCTCAAGAAGTCAAGACCCCAGATCGGTTTATATGGCAGCTGTATCAGGTTATGGACCGATGTGAACCATACTTGGTACAGTTATTGGATATCGTAGCAAAACACGTCGTGCAAAATTTCATTCCAATCAGATAGGAATTGCGCACTCTAGAGGTTCAAGAAGTCAAGACCCCAGATCGGTTTATATGGCAGCTATATCAGGTTATGAACCGATTTGAACCACACTTGGCACAATTGTTGGATAAAATAACGAAACACGTCGTGCAAAATTTCATTCCAATCGGATAAGAATTGCGCCCTCTAGAGGCTCAGGAAGTCAAGACCCAAGATCGGTTTATATGGCAGCTATATCAGGTTATGGACCGATTCGAACCATACTTGGCGCAGTTGTTGGATATCATAACAAAACATGTTGCGCACTCTAGAGGCTCAAGAAGTCAAGACCCAAGATCGGTTTATATGGCAGCTATATCAAAACATGGACCGATATGGCCCATTTACAATACCAACCGACCTACACTAATAAGAAGTATTTGTGCAAAATTTCAAGCGGCTAGCTTTACTCCTTCGGAAGTTAGCGTGCTTTCGACAGACAGACGGACGGACGGACAGACGGACGGACATGTATAGATCGACATAAAATTTCACGACGATCAAGAATATATATACTTTATGGGGTCTCAGACGAATATTTCGAGTAGTTACAAACAGAATGACGAAATTAGTATACCCCCCATCTTATGGTGGAGGGTATAAAAACAAGTAAAAAAGCATTAAGTTCGGCCGGGCCGAACTTTGGATACCCACCACCTCGGGTATATATGTAAAACACCATTTGTCAAAATCCGGTGAAAAATGCATACCTTATCCCCCATAGCAGCTATATCGAAATATGCTCCGATTTGGACCAAATACTTATAAGTACAAGTCATTTTTCAATTGCGTATAACAAAATATTTGTCTTTTAAGTAGCTATATGTAAAATTAAACCGATTTGAACCATGCACTAAACGGATGTCGAAATGCTTAGCATAAGTCAATGCGTAAAATTTAAGTGAAATCGGATAATAAATGCGCCTTTTATGGGACCAAGACTATAAATCGGGATATCGGTCTATATGGCAGACCTGGACGGATCTGGATCAAACTTAGAAAGGATATCGAAGGGCCTAACACAACTCACCGTCCCAAATTTCGGCGTCATCGGACAATAAACGCGCATTTTATGACCTCAAAACCTTAGATCGAGAGATTGGGCTATATGGCAGCTATATCCAAATCTGAACCGACCTGTGCCATATTGCAGAAGTACGTCGAAGGGCTTAATTTAACCCACTGTCCCTAATTTCGGCCACATCGGACAATAAATGCGCCTTTTATGGGCCCAAAACCTTTAATAGAGAGATCGGTCTATATGGCAGCTATATCCAAATCTGGACCGATCTGAGCCAAATTGACAAGGGATGTCGAAGGGCTTATCACAACTCACTGTCCCAAATTTCAGCAAAATCGGATAATAAATGTGGCTTTTATGGGCCTAGGACCCTAAATCCTACGATTTTGCTGATCGGTCTATATGGCAGCTATATCCAAATCTGGACCGATCTAAGCCAAATTGACGAAGGATGTCGAGGGGCCTAACTCTACTCACTGTCCCAAATTTCAACAAAATCGGGTAATAAATGTGGCTTTTATGTGCCTAAAATCCTAAATCAGGGGATCGGTCTATATGGCAGCTATATCCAAATCTGGACTGATCTGGGCCAAATTGACGAAGGATGTCGAAGGGCTTATCACAACTCACTGTCCCAAATTTCAGCAAAATCGGATAATAAATGTGGCTTTTATGGGCCTAAGACCCTAAAGGCGGATCGGTCTATATGGGGGCTATATCAAGATATAGTCCGATATAGCCCATCTTCGAACTTAACCTGCTTATGGACAAAATCTGTGCAAAGTTTCAGCTCAATATCTTTATTTTTGAAGACTGTAGCGTGATTTTAACAGACAGACGGACAGACGGATGGACATGTCTAGATCGTCTTAGATTTTTACGCTGATCAAGAATATATATACTTTATAGGGTCGGAAATGGGTATTTCGATGTGCAAACGGAATGACAAAATAAATATACCCCCATCCTTCGGTGGTGGGTATAATAAATAATAAAATGGTAGGAAAAATATGTTTTCTAACAAAATTCTTATAAGTGATATATGTAAGTATATGATAAGTTATATAATTAATTAATGTCAAAAATTTTAGATAGTATAAGTGAAATAAATTATACCCTCCACCATAGGTAACTACTCGAAATATTCGTCTGAGACCCCATTAAGTATATATATTCTTGATCGTAGTGAAATTTTATGTCGATCTAGCCATGTCCGTCCGTCTGTCCATCCGTCCGTCCGTCCGTCCGTCTGTATGTCGAAAGCACGCTTTCGCGACGACCAAGAATATATATACTTTATGGGGTCTCAGACGAATATTTCGAGTAGTTACAAACAGAATAGCTTATGGTGGAGGGTATAAAAATGTTGTAGTCAATTTCCAATCTATTCCTCTTTTTTTAAACCCTCCACCATAGGATGGGGGTTATACTAATTTCGCCATTCTGTTTGTTACTACTCGAAATATTCGTCTGATACCCCATAAACTATATATATTCTTGATCGTCGCGACATTTTATGTCGATCTAGCCATGTCCGTTCGTCTGTCCGTCCGTCTGTCTGTCTGTCGGAAACACGCTAACTTCCGAAGGAGTAAAGCTAGCCGCTTGAAATTTTGCACAAATACTTCTTTTTAGTGTAGGTCGGTTGGTATTGCAAATGGGCCATATCGGTAAATGTTTTGATATAGCTGCGATATAAACCGATCTTGGGTCTTGACTTCTTGAGCCTCTAGAGTGCGCAATTCTTACCCGATTGGGATGCAATTTTGCACGACGTGTTTTGTTATTATATCCAACAACTGTGCCAAGTATGGTTCAAATCGGTCTATAGCCTGATATAGCTGCCATATAAACCTATCTTGGGTCTTGACTTCTTGAGTCTCTAGAGGGCAATATCCAATAACTGTACCAAGTACGATATCCAATAACTGTACCAAGTATGGTTTACATCGGTCCGTAACCTGATGTAGCTGCCATATAAAACGATGTTGGGTCTTGACTTCTTGAGCCTCTAGAGTGCGCGATTCTTATCCGATTGGAATGAAATTTTGCACTACGTGTTTTGTTATGATATCCAACAACTGTGCTAAGTATGGTTCAAATCGGTTCATAACCTGCTATAGCTGTCATATAAACCGATCTTGGGTCTTGACTTCTTGGGCCTCTAGAGAGCGCAATTCGTATCCGATTTGCCGGAAATTTTGTACGACGGATCCTCTCATGACCATCAACATACGTGTTTATTATGGTCTGAATCGGTGTATAGCCCGATATAGCTCCCATAAAAATCGATCTCTCTATTTTGCTTTTTGAGCCCCCATAGGACGCAATTCTTATTCAAATTGGCTGACATTTTACACAGGTCTCCAACATATAATTTAATTGTAGTCTAAACCTGATCATATCTAGATATCGTTTCAATAGCAGAACAAATCTTTTCTTATATAATTTTTTGCCTAAGAAGGGATGCCGGGAAAGGAACTGACAAATGCGCTCCATGGTGGAGGGTATATAAGATTCGGCCCGGCCGAACTTAGCACGCTTTTACTTGTTAATAATAAAAATTTTCCGACAATTTTCTTAGAATGAAATGTTTTCAAAAGCAACTACACAAACAGTCAAAAACAAATAAAATATTTGAAATAATGTGAACTACCAAAAATTACAGTATTTCCTGACACAGTGGAATACTAACCATTATACAGAAACAAGGCGTGTGAGACCTCACAAATTTACACCTAGCTCTCCTCCGAAAAACCATTTTTCTCATGATATACTTCAGTATTGTCGCCATCTAAATCCTTCAACTCATAATAAACATGTCCTGTTTACGTATAACCACAGCTTTTACTCCAACTGGTGCCAACTTTGCACTATAATAATCTACTTTCGAACTTTGCCTAAAATTTCTTCTAAAGACAACTTGCCGATTTCGTCCTCGTCCGTAGATTATATGTGTCGATTTTTCTCATAAGCAGCTCGCATACACTCCTTAACTGAATCTCTTACTAACTGAAACTCATCTTCGCGTTCAATTTGCGAATCACTTTCTGACAAAAGCTGCAACTTCCTTAGTATCTGGTAATCTTGTCCGTGCGTTATCATGGACTGTCCGTAAAGGATCTGGTAAGGAGTTTTCCCTGTCCCCTTATGAGCACTATTTCTCAAAGAGAAGTTAATGCTACCTATATAAACGTCCCACTCTCGCTGATCCTTTCTAACATAACTTCGCAGAGCCTCATTAATAACTTGGTTCACTCGCATTGGCTTGAGGACTGTAAAGAGCAGTTAAAACATGTTTAACGCCATGTTTCGTCAGAAATTTATCAAAGTTTTTGCTAGTGAATTGCGATCCATTATCGGTTACGATAACTTCTGGCACTCCATAATAGCCAAATTATCTGTATCCAAATATTCTATTGGGTTGCCCAAAAAGTAATTGCGGATTTTTCATATACTCGGCGTTGAAAATTTTTTTCACAGGTTGTGACTCTGTAATTGCATTCTTTCTTCTGTCAGTTATCAGCTGTTACTTTTAGGTTGCTTTCTTTTACTTTACTTTCTTTTAAAAAATCCGCAATTACTTTTTGGGCAACCCAATAGTATCGGTTTTGAAGTAAGTTGTTTCAAGGGTTTTAAAAAGGTAAATTTGGAAAAATGGTCTAAAACAATTTAAATCCCAACATGTCCAGACTTATTTCGTGGTAGCGGTCCTCAAATATCCATATATAGGCGTTGGAATGGCCTTTCAGTTTCTACTCTTTGACCCATTGGCGGCTTTGTTAAAGACGTAGGTGCTTTAGACGTTTTACACAACTCACAATTAAGCGCATTAGCCTTGATCATTCCGGGCAAATAGAAAAACCGTCTTATCCTCTCCAATGTACGCGCTATTCCTCCATGAGATGAATTTGGAATATCGTGTGCGGAGTACATTATCTTGTTGCGAAAACCCATCGGAACCAATAATTTCCATAAATCTGACTCATCAACCTGACCAGACGAAAAACCGGTTCGTTTATATATATAATTATCTATTACTTTAAAATCAGGTAAGTTGATGTTAGTATACTCTTTTCGTAAATTCGCGTACTCAGCGTCATTTAACTCCTCCGAGTCAAGTTCAATAGCAGGTAAAACCTCCAATTGCACTGCTACAATCAAGGTATCGCCCTCAAGACAAGGCATCTGGAACGACGTTGTCCACTCACCGACGATGTTCAACAGTGAAATTAAAACCTTATAATTTCAAAGACCATCGTGCCAAACGCTAATTCTTATTAAGCTTGTGCGACATGTTGGCTATCGGTATTCCACTGAAAAGGTTTCTTCTTGGAGATAAGTTCTATTAAGGGAAATGAAATAGATGAAAAATCGCCTATGAACCGGCGACACCAGCTCGTCATTCCTAAGAAACGACGCAATTGCCTTAAAGTCTTAGGAATTGTAAACTCGCTAATAGCCTTAATCTTATCATCGTCAACACTCAAACTTCCGTTTCCTACTACATATCCTACATATTTGACCCTTTTTAAAGCAAAGCTACTTATATTTACATTAATTGTAAGACCAGCCTTTCGTAATTGAGTAGCGACCTCCATTAAATGAGTTAGATGTCTTTCGAAATCGGTAGACATGACTAAAAGGTTGTCTAAATATACAAATACGTGCGATTTCAGCTCATATGGTATAACCATATCCATCAATCTACACAATGATTGGCGGGCATTACACGGCCCGAATGGCATACGTGTAAATTGATATCGGGACAGTGAAAGCAGTCTTGGATTTAGATGTTTCGTCCAACTTAACTTGCCAAAAGGCATCTTTAAGATCTATTTTCGAAATACAGTGGACCGGTGGCAAACGGATAGTATTACATTAATATTTGGTATAGGATATGAGTCTTTTATAGTCACACTATTGAGCTTCCGGCTATCTAAACACATCCTTACTTTTCATGGCTTAATAACTACCACTACTGGTAACGACCAAGAGTAATGAGTTGAAACTTCAATATCTCCTAACGAAATCATACGGTCCAATTCACTACAAAGCTGTTTCTCTATAGCAAGAGATATGGGATAATGACGCTGTTTAATCGGCTTCGCCTTTCCTGTATCTACCTTGTGTTCTATCAATGATGGGCAACCTAGGCCTTGTGTCTCAGAATTAGGAAATGACAATGATATTTTCAAGTCTACGATTCTGTTCTGGTGTCAACATGATTCTATTTCTATTCTATTTCGATTGAACGTGATTCCAAGGCCAAAGTATTGCCAAAAATCGTATCCACATATAACATCTTGTTTTATTGAAGGTACAACCCGAAAAGTAAATTGCTTGGATTCATCTTGAAATTTTACCTCCATTACAATAGATGCTGCCACACTTTGTCTTTGCCCATCAGCTGTCTTCACATTACCTGGACATCTCTTAAAACTAACGTTTTCTTGCATTTTAAGTGCTAATGTACCACCCAAAACACTTGTATTGGCACCACTATCAAGTCAAGCGAAACATATTTCCTCATTTATATAAATCTTAACATAAGGTCTAATATCAAAATCTTTATTTACAATAGCCGATATCGTAAATAACCTATACGCTTTAAGTCGACGATAATATTCCCTAATGCGTTTTGAAGATCTTTTCTTTATCGAGTTTCTCTGTAAAATGTCTATTATCCGGGTTCTGATATATTCATTTACACGTCTATGAAATGGTCTAATAAGGGTGTCATGTTTCTCACACGGGGTATTATCAATAGACTTTGATATAAATTGTGAATTTACTGTCCCGGATGTCCGGCTTGTCTCTTGCGGACATCCGCTTTTGCGTTTCCCTGTATATTGCCGATACACTTAGGACACTTCGGCTTGTATACATCTTTCAAACCGCAACTAAAACAAACAAGTAAAAGCGTGCTAAGTTCGGCCGGGCCAAATCTTATATACCCTCCACCATGGATCGCATTTCTCGAGTTCTTTTCCCGGCATCTCTTCTTAGGCAAAAAAAAGGATATAAGAAAAGATTTGCTCTGCTATTAGAGCGATATCAAGAAATGGTCCGGTTTGGACCACAGTTAAATTATTGGGTTGCCCAAAAGTAATTGCGGATTTTTCACATAGTCGGCGTTGACAAATTTTTTCACAGCTTGTGACCCGGTAATTGCATTCTTTCGTCTGTCAGTTATCATCTGTTACTTTTAGCATGCTTTAGAAAAAAAGTGTAAAAAAAGTATATTTGATTAAAGTTCATCCTAAGTTTTATTAAAAGTGCATTTACTTTCTTTTAAAATATCCGCAATTACTTTTTGGGCAACCCAATATATGTTGGAGACCTGTGTAAAATGTCAGCCAATTCGAATAAGAATTGCGCCCTTTGTGGGCTCAATAAGTAAAATAGAGAGATCGATCTATATGGGAGCTGTATCGGGCTATATACCGATTCAGACCATAATAAACACGTATGTTAATGGTCATGAGAGAATCCGTCGTACAAAATTTCAGGCAAATCGGATAATAATTGCGACCTCTAAAGGCTCAAGAAGTCAAGATCCCAGATCGGTTTATATGGCAGCTATATCAGGTTATGAACCGATTTGAACCATATTTGGCACAGTTATTGCATATCATAACAAAATACTACGTGCCAAAATTCATTCAAATTGGATAATAATTGCGGCCTCTAGAGGCTCAAGAAGTCAAGACCCAAGATCGGTTTATATGACAGCTATATAAGGTTATTAACCGATCTGAACCATACTTGGCACAGTTGTTGGATATCATAACAAAACACGTCGTGCAAAATTTCATTCCAATCGGATAAGAATTGCGCACTCTAGAGGCTCAAGAAGTTAAAACCCCAGATCGGTGTACCGATTTTAACCATACTTGGCACAGTTGTTGGATATCATAACAAAACACGTCGTGCAAAATTTCATTCCAATCGGATAAGAATTGCGCACTCTACAGGCTCAAGAAGTCAAGACCCAAGATCGGTTTATATGACAGCTATATCAGGTTATAGACCGATTTAAACCATACTTGGCACAGTTGTTGGATGTCGTAACAAAACACGTCGTGCAAAATTTCATCCCAATCGGATAAGACGTGCGCACTCTAGAGGCTCAAGAAGTCAAGACCCAAGATCGGTTTATATGGCAGCTATATCAAAACATGGACCGATATGGCCCATTTACAATACCAACCGACCTACACTAATAAGAATTATGTGTGCACAATTTCAAGCGGCTAGCTTTACTCCTTCGGAAGTTTGCGTGCTTTCGACAGACAGACGGACGGACGGACGGACAGACGGACCGACATGGCTAGATCGACATAAAATTTCACGACGATCAAGAATATATACAATTTATGGGGTCTCAGACGAATATTTCGAGTAGTTACAATCAGAATGACGAAATTAGTATACCCCCCATCTTATGGTGGAGGGTATAAAAACGTCTTGCAAAATTTCAGCCAAATCGGATAGGAATTGTGCCCTCTAGAAGCTCAAGAAGTCAAGTCCCCAGATCTGTTTATATGACAGCTATATCAGATTATGAACCGATTTGAACCATATTTGGCACAGTTGTTGGATATCATATCAAAATACTACGTGCCAAAATTCATTCAAATTGGATAAGAATTGCGCCCTCTAGAGGCTCAAGAAGTCAAGACCCAAGATCGGTTTATATGGCAGCTATATCAGGTTATGGACCGATTTGAACCATACTTGGCACAGTTGTTGGATATCATAACAAAATACTACATGCCAAAATTCATTCAAATTGGATAAGAATTGCGCCCTCTAGAGGCTCAAGAAATCAAGACCCAAGATCGGTTTATATGGCAGCTATATCAGGTTATGGACCGATTTGAACCATACTGGGCACAGTTGTTGGATATCATAAGAAAACACGTCGTGCCATATTTCATTCCAATCGGATAACTATTTCGAGTAGTTACAATCAGAATGACGAAATTAGTATACCCCCCCCCCTCTCATGGTGGAGGGTATAAAGACAGTTCTTGGAACTTCGCACTCAATATAGGTGTGGCCAACTATACCACAGTTTCAACATCTGAACGTATTCAACCCTCAAAGCTCATCCTTTCCTTTTGTACTTGGTTCTTGCAGGTTTTCGTCTAAATCTGAAATCTCCGATATACGCAATCGACCCACTTTAACATCCTTAAGCCTCACTTCTTGCATAAACTTTTCGTGTTTCCTAACTTCTCTTCTAAGTTGTGACACACTTGTTATATGCATATGCAATAGTTCATGACGAATCTCGGGTCTCAAATTACGTAAAACAGTCTCACAGATATCTATGTCTGAAAGAGGGTTTTTCAACCTATCGGTCATTGATGATATAATGTCCAAATAGTCATCAATTCTTTCGTCCGCCTTCTGTTTGCGCTTCTTTATATCGTCTAGGATGTCATAATCACTTATGTCGTCCTTGTATTGTGCCTTCAGAGCCTCTGTCAATGACTGCCAATCAATATTATTTTGTGTACGGTGGTATCTCCAGTACCAGTCTAGAGCCTTCCCATCGAATAAAACATGGGTATGTCTTCCTAGTTATTGAAAGTCACCTTCGAGGTTATTTGACGTAAGCACATTGATTCGGTAAATAAATTCATCTACCGACAAAATACTACGTGCAAAAATTCATTCAAATCGGATAAGAATTGCGCCCTCTAGAGGCTCAAGAAGTGAAGACCCAAGATGGGTTTATATGGCAGCTATAACAGTTTATGTACCGATTTAAACCATACTTGGCATAATTGGGTGGTGCGATTTAAGCGAGATTTTGTGTGCTCTCAAATAGTACCCTAAAAATAAAAATTTGGTATCCAAATTTCGGATGGGGTACCTAGGGGGGCTGCCCCACCCTTAAACCTATCAAACATATATTTAGACCAATCACGACAATATGGGACTCAAATGAAAGGTATTTAGGAAAAGCAAATGTATCTGATATCCAATTGTCGGATCAAGTGCAAGGGGTCCACCTCATTCCCAAAACACCCCCCAAACAGGACTTTTTTGCTGACCAAGGGAATATGGGGCTTAAATAAAAGGTATTTAAATGTAGAAAACGAATCTGATATCCAAATATGGGATCAAGTGTTTGGGGTGCTGCCTCTCCCCAAAAACATCCCCAAGGGGGACAAATTTACTGACCATAGCAATAGGGGGCTCAATGGAAAGGTCTTTGGGAGTAAAGCACGAATCTAATATCAATATTCGGGAAAAGTTTCTGTGGGGCCACCCTTCCCCCACAATACCACCTAAATAGTAAGTATTTGCTGACTATTGCAATATGTGGTTCAAATAAGAGGGTTTTTAAAGTGGAACACGAATCCGATACATATTTTCAAGGCCAACTCATTGAGTGGCCGCCCATCCGCCAAAACACCCCCAAGCCGGCCATGTTTGCTGACTATGGAAATATGAGGCTCAAATTAAAGGTATTTGGGAGTAGACCACGTATCTGATATCAACATTAGGGGCCAACTCTCTAGCGGACATCCCACCACCATAACAACCCCCAAATAGGATGTATTTGCTCACCAAGACAATTTGGGTCTTAAAGAGAGTGGAACTAAATATTTATAGTATTTAGGGCCAATACCCAAAACCGGACATAATAAGGAGTTTAAATGAGATTAGAAAACGAATTTTATATCCAATTTCGAGGGCAATGGCAATATTGGGTTCGAATAAATCATATACAGATATATGAGAATAGAGCACGTTGCTGATATATTTTCAGGGCTTAGTGTTTGGGGGACCACCCCGATCCCCAAAACACCCCTAAAACGGGCATATTTACCGACCATGTCAATGTGGAGTTTAAATGAGAGGTATCGGGGGGTAGAGCAAGAGTTGATACCCATTTTCGGGACCAATTTTCTGGGGGTATACCCCTTTCCCAAAATACCCCAAAGGGAAAGAATTTTTTGACCATGCCAATATGTGGCTCAAATAAAAGGTATTTGAGATTAGAAAACGAATTTAATAACCTATTTTGTGGCCATGTGTTTGGGGTACGCCTCATCCTGTAAACTCCTCTTAAGCCAATGGCAATATGGGGTTTAAATAAATGGTATTTGAGAGAAGAGGACGATGCTGATATTTTTCAGGGCCAAGTATCTGGCGGACCACCTCTGCACCGAAAACAGCACTAAATCAGACATCATGAGAATATCGGTCTGCAATGAAGTATTTTAAGAATGGAGTACACCTTACATCCAAACTTGAATTCGAAGACCAATAAATATCATATGGGGTTCAGATAAAGGCAATATTGTTAAACTGTTTGTCAAGCGATATACTATTTTCGTAGCATGGTAGTTCACTAATAAATCTTTAATTGTCGAAAATAAATATTCCAAGGAAACTTTTGTTCCATGTAAAGTAAAAGAAGGCGCGGCGGAGCGGGCCCGGAACAGGTAGTAAGTGATGTAGGTAAGTATTTGATAAGTTATATAATTAATTAATGTTGAATTTTAGATAGTAAAAGTGAAATTAATTATATGTTAACATTTGTCTCAGTGTAGTATTGTACAAAAATATAGGTATACTTCAGCTCTTGTAAATATTGATGAGGGGTCCAAAACCTTTTCTTGAAATATGGATAACAAAACGATGTAGTTAGTAAAGTTAATATATGTAATAACATTAATGGGCTAAATCAGTTTTTAAGATGCAAAAAAAAAATATTCTGAAAGACCTTTGGTCTATGCTGCAATGTTGATGATTTTGGCTTAAATGTAATTTTACATCAATCAGCTTCGATTTTTTCACAGCTCAGAATTCGAAAAGGTCTTCCGAATGCGTTGAATTGGTGGCTTTCATTTATACAGGGATATCTTACAATTATGCCTTAATTTGAATGGAAGTCCTTAGAAACAATGCATGTCACTAATAATAACAAGTTATAGTCCGATTCGGGGCCCAAGAAGCAAAGATCGGTTTATATGGAAGCTGTGTCAAGCTATAGATCGATTCAGACCATATTGCACAGCTATGTTGAAGGCCATGGGAGAAGCCGTTGTACAAAATTTGTGCCAAATCGGATGAGAATTGCGCTCTGTAGAGGCTCATGAACTCAAGATCCCAGATCGGTTTATGCCAGCTATATCAGATTTTGGTCCGATTTAAATCATACTCAGAATAGTTGTTGGAACTCATAATAGAGCACCTCATGCAAATTTCAGTCAACTCGGACAAGAATTGTGTCCTCTAGAGGCTCAAGAAGTTAAGACCCAGGATCGGTTTATATGGCAGCTATATCAAAACATGGACCGATTTGGCTCATTACAATCCAACCGACCTGCACCAATAAGAAATATTTGTGCCAAATTTCAGACGGTCGGACATGGCTAGTTCGACTTATAAATGTCACGACGATCAAGAATATATATACTTTATGAGGTCTTAGACCCCCCCCCAATCCTATGGTGAAGGGTATAAAAAATAAATTGAATGTATACTTTTTATTTGAAATGGAATTTATTGGCTTCATTTAAATATAATTGCACTATGGCAGAATAAATAATCAAGGTAGGTGATGTTGGAGATAGACGTGTGATATGATTTTGCTGTAATGTGGGTTAATATTACGAAAAGTTGGGGGTTTAATGGACAGAACTGATCTAACATAAAGGGAGCCAGTCTCATACACGTAGTGGACCCAGAGATGGTTTAAACATACAATATGCATTATATTAAAAGAGGGTAGGTCCAGACTAGGTCAGTGACGGACGGACGTATGAACGAGTGATTATTGGGGTTTCTGTTTACTTTTTTTGGGCACGAAAAATGTAAAGTGTAGTGAGGAGAGACATGTTTTGGTAAACCCATCCCCCTAAGCCGACGAGCGCCTTTTAAGGGCCCAAACCTTAAATCGAGAGATCGGTCATATGGCAGCTATATCCAAATCTGGACTGATCTGGTCCAAATTGAAGAAATATGTCTAACATATATAACACAACTCATTGTCCCAAATTCCAGCAAAATCGGATAATAAATGTGGATTTTATGGGCCTAAGACCCTTAATCGGCGGATCAGTCTTTATGGGGCTATATCAAAATATAGTCTGATGTAGCTCATTCTTCGAACTTAACCTGCTTATGGACAAAAAAAAAAAACGGACAGACGGTCGAACGGACGGACGGACATGGCTAGATCGGGACGGATACGCTGATCAAGGATATATATACTTTATAGGGTCGGAAATGGTTATTTCGATGTGTTGCAAACGGAATAACAAAATGAATATACCCCTATCCATTCGATTTAGTGTATTAAAATAGTCTAATGACGTTAAAACGCACGATCTAGGCGGCCAATAGCCCAGTCCCGACAGTGAAATAAAATGCTCATCGAACTCACCATTGTTACGTCCATTGTTACAAGTGTTCTGTGTGGCATCGTCTTGTTGAAACCACATGTCATGCAATTCAAAGCTCTTTGGAATTTGGGCAAAACAAAAGTTGTATATCATCTCACGGTAGCGCTCATCTTTCACAGTTACGTTACGATTCGCATTAGCTTTGAAGAACTACGATGCAATGATGCCACCAACCCATAACCGCACCAAACTGTAACTTTTTCTGGATGCATTGGTAGCTCTTGCAATGCTTCTTACTGATTTTCACTCCAAAATCGTACGTACAAATTGAACCAAAAATTAGCTTCGTCGTTCAATAGAAGAAGCGGTATGAACTTTCTTAACAGAACACGCATAAAATTCACTAATTTGCAAGCATTGTTTGTTTGTAAGATTATTCATGGTTAAATTATAGACCAAACTGAAGTGTTTTGACAGTAAAATAAAGGTCCAACAAAGCAATAATTTTATATGGAACAAAATTATCCTTTCAATATTTATTTTCGATAGTTAAAGAGCTTTGAGCCATGCTAAGAAAAACAAGGAAAGCGTGCTAAGTTCGTCCGGGCCGAATCTTATATACCCTCCGCCATATATCGCATTTGTCGAGTTCTTTTTCCCAAGAAGTAAAATAGAGAGAACGATTTATATGGGAGCTGTATCGGGCAATAGACCGATTCCGACATAATAAACACGTTTGTTGATGGTCATGAGAGGATCGGTCGTACAAAATTTCAGGCATATCGGATAATAATTGCGACCTCTAGGGATCAAGAAGTCAAGATCTCAGAACGATTTATATGGTAGCTATATCAGGTTTGGACCAATTTTGAACGTTATTTGACACAGTTGTTGAAAGTAAGAATAAAATACGTCCATGCAAAAATTTCAGCCAAATCGGATAGGAAATTAGGCCCTCTAGAAGCTCAAGAAGTAAAATCCCAGATCTGTTTATATGACAGCTATATCAGGTTATGGACCGATTTGAACCATACTTGGCACAGTTGGTGAATGTCATAACAAACTACTACGTGCCAAAATTCATTCAAATCGGAGAAGAATTGCGCACTCTAGAGGTTCAAGAAGTCAAAATCCAAGATCGGTTTATATGGCAGCTATATCAAAACATGGACCGACATGAACCATACTTGCCAAAGTTGTTTGCATATCATAACAAAACACGTCGTGCAAAATTTCATTCCAATCGGATAAGCATTGCGCCCTCTAGAGGCTCAAGAAGTCAAGACCCAAGATCGGTTTATATGGCAGCTATATCAGGTTATCAACCGATTTGAACTATTCTTGGCACAGTTGTTGGATATCATAACGAAACACGTCGTGCAAAATTTCATTCCAATCGGATAAGAATTGCGCACTCTAGAATCTCAAGAAGTCAAGACCCAAGATCGGTTTATATTGCAGCTATATTAAAATATGGACCGATATGGCCCATTTGCAATCCCAACCGACCTACACTAATAAGAAGTATTTGTGCAAAATTTCAAGCGGACGGACGGACGGGACGTACGGACGTACGGACATGGCTAGATCGACATAAAATTTCGCGATGATCAAGAATATATATACTTTATGGGGTCTCAGACGAATATTTCGAGTAGTTACAAACAGAATGACGAAATTAGTATACCCCCCATCTTATGGTGGAGGGTATAAAAACGTAGAATATCATAATACAATAACATGTGATTTGTGACGTTACTTTGTATAGGATAATAAATAGATCCATATTAGAAACTCTAAAGAAAATGCCATTAGAAACCTTCAAAGGTTTATAATTGACAAAAATTCTTATGTAAAAAGGAAAATCGGCCTTTCCAAACGCCGGCCGGCCGGCCACCACCATGGATTCTGCTAAAAATTTATACAGAATAAATTAAGTTGAAGGGCATAATTTTATTCTACATACCAAATTTCTATCAAACCAGCAAAAAATTAAGGCTTCTAGGAACTGAATAAGGATGATCGAGAAACCGGTTTACGTGGGAGCAGGTTATAGAATGATTTGGACAGTATTTGGCACTGTTATTGAAAGTCGCAACAGAACACCGCATGCAAAATTTCAGCCAAATCAGACAAAAATTGTGGCTTCCAGGGGCTCAAGAAGTCAAATCGGTGAGCTCGGTTTAAATCGATGCTATATCAGGTTATAGACCGATTTGAAGAGTTGTTGGAAATCATAAAAGAACACTTTGTGCAAAACTTCAGCCAAATTGGACAAAAATTTCCGCTTCCAAGGGCTCAAGAAGTCAAATCGTGACATCGGTGTATATAGGAGCTATACCAGGTTATAGAAAGATTTAGACCGTACTAAACACAACTATCGAAAGTCATAACCGAACACTTCATGCTTGTAAGGGCTCAAGAAGTCACATCAGGAGATCTGTTTATATCGGAGCAATGTCAGGTTATGGACCAATTTGGACCGTACTTAGCACGGTTAAGGGAAATCAAACAGAACACTACTTACAAAATTTCAGCCAAATCAGACAGAAATTGCTACTTCCAGGGGCTAGACAAGCCCAATCTGGAGATCGATTTATGTGGGAGCTGTATCAGGTTATTGATTGATTTAGATCGCATTTAGCACAGTTGTTGGAGGTCATAACAGAACACTACATGCAAAATTCCAGCCAAATCGAACAAAAATTGCGGATTCTAGGGGCTCAAGAAATCAAATCGGGATATCGAATTCTATAGGAACTTAACCTGCTTATGGACAAACAAGTAAGAGCGTGCTAAGTTCGGCCGGGCCGAATCTTATATACCCTCCACCATTGATCGCATTTGTCGAGTTCTATGCGCGGTATCTCTTTTTAGACAAACATAGAATATTGAATAAGAACTGTTATCCTATTGGAGCTATATCAAGTTATAGTCCGATTCGGACCATAATAGAATGCTGATTGACATTGTAGAAGTCATTGTGTAATATTTCAGTTCATTCGGATAAGAATTGCGCCATGTAAGGACTCAAGAAGCAAAATCGGGAGATAGGTTTATATAAGAGCTGTATCAAGCTATTGATCGATTCAGACCATACTAGACACGTATGTTGAAGAGAAGGCCTTATACAAAATTTCAGCCAAATCGGATGAGAATTGCGCCCTCTAGAGGTTCGAGAAGTCAAGATCCCAGATTGGTTTATATGGCAGCTATATCAGGTTCTATATCGATTTACGCTATACTTAGCATAATTATTGGAAGTCATAACAAAACACCTCATGCAAAATTTCAGCCAAATCGGATGAGAATTGCGCCATCACTTGACTCAAGAAGTCAAGATCCAAGACCGGTTTATATGACAGCTATACCAGATTATGAACCGATTTGAATCATACTGAGCATAGTTGTTGAAAGTAATACCAAAACACTACTTGCAAAATTTTAGTTAAATCTTACAATAATTGCGCCCTCTAGAGGCTCAAGAAGTCAAGACCCAAGATCGGTTTATATGGCAGCTATATCAGGTTATGAACCGATTTGAACCATATTTGGCACAGTTGTTGGATATCATAACAAAATACTACGTGCCAACATTCATTCAAATTGGATAAGAATTGGGCCCTCTGGAGGCTCAAGAAGTCAAGACCCAAGATCGGTTTATATGACAGCTATATCAGGTTATGGACCGATTTGAACCATACTTGGCACAGCTGTTGGATATAATAACAAAACACGTCCTGCACAATTTCATTCCAATCGGATAAGAATTGCGCACTCTAGAGGCTCAAGAAGTCAAGACCCAAGATCGGTTTATATGGCAGCTGTATCAGGTTATGGACCGATTTGAACCATACTTGGCACAGTTGTTGGATGTCATAACAAAACACGTCGTGCAAAATTTCATTCCAATCGGATAAGAATTGCGCACTCTAGAGGCTCAAGAAGTCAAGACCCAAGATCGGTTTATATGGCAGCTGTATCAGGTTATGGACCGATTTGAACCATACTTGGCACAGTTGTTGGATGTCATAACAAAACACGTCGTGCAAAATTTCATTCCAATCGGATAAGAATTGCGCCCTCTGGAGGCTCAAGAAGTCAAGACCCAAGATCGGTTTATATGACAGCTATATCAGGTTATGGACCGATTTGAACCATACTTGGCACAGCTGTTGGATATAATAACAAAACACGTCCTGCACAATTTCATTACAATCGGATAAGAATTGCGCACTCTAGAGGCTCAAGAAGTCAAGACCCAAGATCGGTTTATATGGCAGCTGTATCAGGTTATGGACCGATTTGAACCATACTTGGCACAGTTGTTGGATGTCATAACAAAACACGTCGTGCAAAATTTCATTCCAATCGGATAAGAATTGCGCACTCTAGAGGCTCAAGAAGTCAAGACCCAAGATCGGTTTATATGGCAGCTGTATCAGGTTATGGACCGATTTGAACCATACTTGGCACAGTTGTTGGATGTCATAACAAAACACGTCGTGCAAAATTTCATCCCAATCGGATAAGAATTGCGCACTCTAGAGGCTCAAGAAGTCAAGACCCAAGATCGGTTTATATGGCAGCTATATCAAAACATGAACCGATATGGCCCATTTACAATACCAACCGACCTACACTAATAAGAAGTATTTGTGCAAAATTTCAAGCGGCTAGCTTTACTCCTTCGAAAGTTAGCGTGCTTTCGACAGACAGACGGACGGACGGACGGACAGACGGACGGACATGGCTAGATCGACATAAAATTTCACGACGATCAAGAATATATATACTTTATGGGGTCTCAGACGAATATTTCAAGTAGTTACAAACAGAATGACGAAATTAGTATACCCCCCATCTTATGGTGGAGGGTATAAAAAGTAAAAGCGTGCTAAGTTCGGCCGGGCCGAATCATATATACCCTCCACCATGGATCGCATATGTCGAGTTCTTTTCCCGGCATCTCTTCTTAGGCAAAAAAAGGATATAAGAAAAGATTTGCTCTGCTATTAGAGCGATATCAAGATATGGTCCGGTTTGGACCACAATTAAATTATATGTTGGAGAACTGTGTAAAATGTCAGCCAATTCGAATAAGAATTGCGCCCTTTGTGGGCTCAAGAAGTTAAATAGAGAGATCGATTTATATGGGAACTATATCAGGCTATAAACCGATTCAGACCATAATAAACACGTATGTTAATGGTCATGAGAGAATCCGTCGTACAAAATTTCAGGCAAATCGGATAATAATTGCGATCTCTAGAGGCTCAAGAAGTCAAGATCCCAGATCGGTTTATATGGCAGCTATATCAGGTTATGAACCGATTTGAACCATATTTGTCACAGTTGTTGAATATCATAACAAAATACTACGTGCCAAAATTCATTCAAATTGGATAAGAATTGCGGCCTCTAGAGGCTCAAGAAGTCAAAACCCAAGATCGGTTTATATGACAGCTATATCAGGTTATGGACCGATTTGAACCATACTTCACACAGTTGTTGGATATAATAACAAAACACGTCTTGCAAAATTTCATTCCAATCGGATAAGAATTGCGCACTCTAGAGGCTCAAGAAGTCAAGAACCAAGATCGGTTTATATGGCAGCTGTATCAGGTTATGGACCGATTTGAACCATACTTGGCACAGTTGTTGGATGTCATAACAAAACACGTCGTGCAAAATTTCATTCTGTTCGGATAAGAATTGCGCACTCTAGAGGCTCAAGAAGTCAAGACCCAAGATCGGTTTATATGGCAACTATATCAGGTTATAGACCGATTTGAACCATACTTATCACAGTTGTTGGATGTCATAACAAAACACGTCGTGCAAAATTTCATCCCAATCGGATAAGAATTGCGCACTCTAGAGGCTCAAGAAGTCAAGACCCAAGATCGGTTTATATGGCAGCTATATCAAAACATGGACCGATATGGCCCATTTACAATACCAACCGACCTATACTAATAAGAAGTATTTGTGCAACATTTCAAGCGGCTAGCTTTACTCCTTCGGAAGTTAGCGTGCTTTCGACAGACAGACGGACGGACGGACGGACAGACGGACGGACATGGCTATTTCGACATAAAATTTCACGACGATCAAGAATATATATACTTTATGGGGTCTCAGACGAATATTTCGAATAGTTACAAACAGAATGACGAAATTAGTAACCCCCCATTTTATGGTGGAGGGTATAAAAAGAATCTGTGCAAAGTTTCAGCTCAATATATCTATTTTTATACCCTCCACCATAAGATGGGGGTATACTTATCTCGTCATTCTGATTGTAACTACTCGAAATATTCGTCTGAGACCCCATAAAGTATATATTCTTGATCGTCGTGAAATTTTATGTCGATCTAGCCATGTCCGTCCGTCCGTCCGTCCGTCTGTCTGTCAAAAGCACGCTAACTTCCGAAGGAGTAAAGCTAGCCGCTTGAAATTTTGCACAAATACTTCTTATTAGTGTAGGTCGGTTGGTATTGTAAATGGGCCATATCAGTTCATGTTTTGATATAGCTGCCATATAAACCGATCTTGGGTCTTGACTTCTTGAGCTTCTAGAGTGCGCAATTCTTATCCGATCAGAATGAAATTTTGCACGATGTGTTTCGTTATTATATCCAACAACTGTGCCAAGTATGGTACAAATCGGTTAATAACCTGATATAGCTGCCATATAAACCGATCAGGGGTCTTGATTTCTTGAGCCTCTAGAGTGCGCAATTCTTATCCGATTGGAATGAAATTTTGCACGACGTGTTTTGTTATGATATCCAACAACTGTGCCTAATATGGTTCAAATCGGTCCATAACCTGATATAGCTGCCATATAAACCGATCTTGGGTCTTGACTTCCTGAGCCTCTAGAGGGCACAATTCTTATCCGATTTGAATGAAATTTTGCACGACGTGTTTCGTTACGATATCCAACAACTGTGTGAAGTATGGTTCAAATCGGTTCATAACCTGATATAGCTGTCATATAAACGAATCTGGGGAATTGACTTCTTGAGCTTCTAGAGGGCTTAATTTCTATCCGATTTTGCTGAAATTTCGCAAGACATTTTTATACCCTCCACCAGAAGATGGGGGGTATACTAATTTCGTCATTCTGTTTGTAACTACTCGAAATATTCGTCTGAGACCCCATAAAGTATATATATTCTTGATCGTCGTGAAATTTTATGTCGATCTAGCCATGTCCGTTCGTCTGTCCGTCCGTCCGTCCGCCCGTCCGTCCTGAATCGGTCTATAGCCCGATACAGATCCCATATAAATCGTTCTCTCTATTTTACTTCGTGAGCCGCAATGGGCGCAATTCTTATACGAATTGGCTGAAATTGTACACAGGTCTCCAACATATAATTTAATTGTGGTCCGAACCGGACCATATCTTGATATCGCTCTAATAGCAGAGCAACTCTTTTCTTATATCCTTTTTAGCCTAAGAAGAGATGCAGGGAAAAGAACTCGACAAATGCGATCCATGGTGGAGGGTATATAAGATTCGGCCCGGCCGAACTTAGCACACTTTTACTTGTTATACCTTCCACCATAAGATGGGGGGTATACTAATTTCGTCATTCTGTTTGAAACTACTCGAAATATTCGTCTGAGACCCCATAAAGTATATATATTCTTGATCGTCGCGACATTTTATTTCGATCTAGCCATGTCCGTCCGTCTGTCCGTCCGTCCGTCCGTCCGTCTGTATGTCGAAAGCACGCTAACTTCCGAAGGAGTAAAGCTAGCCGCTTGAAATTTTGCACAAATACTTCTTATTAGTGTAGGTCGGTTGGTATTGTAAATGGGCCATATCGGTCCATGTTTTGATATAGCTGCCATATAAACCGATCTTGGGTCTTGACTTCTTGAGCCTCTAGAGTGCGCAATTCTTACCCGAACAGAATGAAATTTTGCACGACGTGTTTTGTTATGATATCCAACAACTGTGCCAAGTATAGTTAAAATCGGTCCATAACCTGATATAGCTGCCATATAAACCGATCTTGGGACTTTGACTTCTTGAGCCTCTAGAGTGTGCAATTCTTACCCGAACAGAATGAAATTTTGCACGACGTGTTTTGTTATGATATCCAACAACTGTGCCAGGTATGGTTTAAATCGGTCTATAAACTGATATAGCTGCCATATAAATCGATCTTGGGTCTTGACTTCTTGAGCCTCTAGAGTGCGCAATTCTTATCCGATTGAAATGAAATTTTACACGACGTGTTTTGTTATTATATCCAACAACTGTGCCAAGTATGGTTCAAATCGGTCCATAACCTGTTATAGCTGCCATATAAACCGATCTGGGGTCTTGACTTCTTGAGCCTCTAGAGGGCGCAATTCTTATCTGATTGCAATGGAATTTCGCACGACGTGTTTTGTTATGATACCCAACAACTGTGCCAAGTATGGTTTAAATCGGTCCATAACCTGATATAGCTGCCATATAAACCGATCTTGGGTCTTGACTTCTTGAGCCTCTAGAGGGCACAATTCTTATCCGATTTGAATGAATTTTTGCACGAAGTATTTCGTTATTATATCCAACAACTGTGTCAAGTATGGTTGAAATTGGTCCATAACCTGATATAGCTGTCATATAAACAGATCTGTGGATTTGACTTCTTGAGCTTCTAGAGGGCGCAATTCCTATCCGATTTGGCTGAAATTTTGCATAACGTATTTTATTCTTACTTTCAACAACTGTGTCAAATAACGTTCAAATCGGTTCATAACCTGATATAGCTGCCATATAAACCGATCTGGGATCTTGACCCCTAGAGGTCGCAATTATTATCCGATATGCCTGAAATTTTGTACGACGGATCCTCTCATGACCATCAACAAACGTATTTATTATGGTCTGAATCGGTCTATAGCCCGATACAGATCCCATATAAATCGTTCTCTCTATTTCACTTCGTGAGCCCCAATGAGCGCAATTCTTATACGAATTGGCTGAAATTTTACAGAGGTCTCCAACATATAATTTAATTGTGGTCCGAACCGGACCATATCTTGATATCGTTTTAATAGCAGAGCAACTCTTTTCTTATATCCTTTTTTGCCTAAGAAGAGATGCCGGAAAAAGGACTCGACAAATGCGATCCACGGTGGCGGGTATATAAGATTCGGCCCGGCCGAACTTAGCACGCTTTTACTTGTTGTCAATACGTATGCAACACATCGATATATCCATTAACACAGATAATTTTTTTTTCCATGGGCAGAATAAATTCGAAAAGGGTCTATATCGGTACATGTCTTGATATAGCCCCCGTATAGACCGATCTGCTGATTTAATGTCTTGGGCCCATAAAGGCCACCTTTATTTCCCGATATTGTTGAAATGTAAGACAGTGAGTTGTGTTAGGCCTTCGACATTTTTTTTCAATTTGACCCAGATTTGGATATAGCAGACCGTTCTCTCGATTTAAGGTCTTGGTCCCACAAAATGCGTATTTATTTTCCGACGTCGCTGAAATTTGTTTCAGTGAGTTGTTAGGCCCCTCGATATCCTTCTTGAAGACGGCCCATATCGGTCCGGATTTGGATATAGCTGCCATATAGACTTTTATAGGCTTTTCAAAATGCGTGTCTTTTATGGTTCAGATCGGTCAATATTTGGTATATCCAAAAATACCAATATTGAACAAAAATTGAACAATGACTTGTATTTATTAGATCACTCAATGTCCGTGCCGAATTTGGTCCAAATTTGGACCATTTTTGTATGAAGCTGCTATGGGTGTATAAATAATGCATTTTCACCGGGTTATTATGAAAATTTGTTTATAAATATAGCCGAGGGGTTGGGTATCCAAAGTTCGGCCCGGGCAAACTTAATGTCTTTTTAAATGTTTGCGTTTTAAATTATACTTGAATTATTTTAAACAACTAATAAACAATTTATGTCCTCCATAAAAATTATAATTTTTTAAAAGAAAATTATTTTTAAATTTTCTCAAAAAACAAATTCTTTAGAATACATTTTCATTCAACTAGCCCAAGATATCCAGTAATTGATGTTAAATGCCCAATCGGCAAATGGAAATGTAAAAAACTTCCTCTCATAGAAAAAAATCTGTTGACTAATAAGATTTAACAAAAATCTTTCCTTTTTTGACACATTTCCTTACATGTCCCCTCCTATTTTATAATTTTTTATAAACTTGTAATATGACTCGTCAAATATCATTTAAATTGTTCATACATAATACTCAAGGGAATCATTATTCGCAAAATCTTTTCATAGTAAAAAGGTTTTCTTGGAGGAAAATCAAAAGTTCAAAAGTAAATTTTGAAAATTTGTTAAAAAAAAATTTGTTTAAAAAATACTTCACTGTGCCGAAATCAACGGTCAAGGCTTACAGAACCAATATTTCTAATTTCTACTACAATCAACACTGCTATTGACTGACAGGTTTGGCCCCTTATCTCTATACGTTCCGTATCAATTGCCAAAAAAAACCAAATGCTTTCATTTGAAATAATTATTTTAAAATGTAAATTAATCAGGGTGATCATTGTGTTTCCGAATCTTTAAATTCTTCATTTCATTGCTGATGTAATTCCAATAATTTACAATTAAATATATCTAATTATTCTTTGGAAACCATAATTATTATAACCTATAGTTTTTCAGACTTACAAAAAAATTATTTAATTAAAAGACAATTTTAAAATAATCATTTTTATAGATAATCAATTCAAATAATAAAACTAGAATAAGAAGAAAATTCATAAAGAATTAAGTCTTAAATAACTTTTTGTTAAATTTTTATTTTTCGGAAAATTTTTTTTGAAAATTTGTTTGGAAAACTTCATGACGATTTTGAATTAAAGAAAAGTTTAATATATATATATTTTTTTTAACCATTTCATAAATTTCATCTCTTGAAAAAATTACATTTCAGTTGCGTCATTTAAACTTCTATAATATTTGGCTTTAAAAATATTTTCTTAACTTTGTCTTTAGAAGAAATGTAAAATTTACTGAAACCTTTCTCTAGAAAAAATATTTTCGAGGAAGCTCACGCCTGGTCAGCATTTTGTCGTTTGGCAACATTTTATTGAAATTTTGTCTTCAGAAAATTTTTTTTTATATTAAAAAAAATTGTCTACAGAAAATTTCATTGAATTTTTTTCATAAAAAAATTATTTTTGAAATTTCATTTTTACATAAAAAAAAACATTTTTTTATTGGAAGGTCAATGGGCTTTCTTTTTGTATCTATTTTAAACAGAAAGGCATAATAAAAGGAGTTAAAACAAATAAAAAGGAGTTAAATAAGGATGGCATTTGTCGAGTTCTTTTCCCGGCATCTCTTCTTAGGCAAAAAAGGATATAAGACAAAATTTGCTCTGTTATTAGAGCGATTTTAAGATATGGTCCGGTTTGGACCAAATGTCAGCCAATTCGAATAAGAATTGAGCCCATTAGGGGCTCAAGAAGTAAAATAAAGAGCTCGATTTATATGGAAGCTGTATCAGGCTATAGACCGATTCAGACCATAATAAACACGTATGTTGATGGTCATAAGAGGATCCGTCGTACAAATCGGATAATAATTGCGACCGCTAGAGGCTCAAGAAGTCAAGATTCCAGATCGTTTAATATGGCAGCAATATCAGGTTATGAACCGATTTGAACCTTATTTGACACAGTAAGAGTAAAATACGTCGTGCAAAATTTCAGCCAAATCGGATAGGAATTGTGCACTCTAGAAGCCCAAGAAGTCAATTCCCCAGACTCGTTTATATGACAGCTATATCAGGTTATGAACCGACTTGAACCATACTTGACACAGTTGTTGGATATCGTAACAAAATACTTCGTGCAAAAATTCATTCAAATCGGTTAAGAATTGCGCACTCTAGAGACTCAGAAGTCAAGACCCAAGATCGGTTTATAGGACAGCTATATCAGGTTATGGACCGATTTGAACCATACTAGGCACAGTTGTTGGATATCATACCAAAACAAGTCGTGCAAAATTTCATTCCAATCGGATAAGAATTGCGCACTCTAGAGGCTCAAGAAGTCAAGACCCAAGATCGGTTTGTATGGCAGCAATATCAGGTTATGGACTGATTTAAGGCATACTTAGCGCAGATGTTGTAAGTAATACCAAAACAACACGTGCAAAATTTCATTCTAATCGAACCAGAATTACGCCCTCTAGAGACCGAAGAAGTCAAGACCCAAGATCGGTTTATATGGCATCTGTATCAAAACATGGACCGATATGGCCCATTTACAATCCCAACTGACTTACACTAATAAAAAGTATTTGTGCAAAATTTCAAGCGGCTAGCTTTACTCCTTCGAAAGTTAGCGTGTCTTTGACAGACAGACGGACGGTCAAGAATATATATACTTTGTGGGGTCTTAGACGAATATTTCGAGTAGTTACAAACTGAATGACGAAATTAGTATACCCCCATCCTATGGTGGAGGGTATAAAAACTAAGGGCAAAGTGTAGTGACGCAAAATGCATTGAGAAGGCACAACTAATTTTATTGAAATTTAGACAAAAGTTTGTCTTTAGAGAATTTTTCACTGAAATTCAGTCTTAAAAAAATTTTTATACCCTCCACCATAAGATGGGGGGTATACTAATTTCGTCATTCTGTTTGTAACTACTCGAAATATTCGTCTGAGACCTCATAAAGTATATATATTTTTGATCGTCGTGAAATTTTATGTTTATCTAGCCATGTCCGTCCGTCCGTCTGTCCGTCTGTCTGTCGAAAGCACACTAACTTCCGAAGGAGTAAAGCTAGCCGCTTGAAATTTTGCACAAATACTTCTTATTAGTGTAGGTCGGTTGGTATTGTAAATGGGCCATATCGGTCCATGTTTTGATATAGCTGCCATATAAACCGATCTTGGGTCTTGACTTCTTGAGCCTCTAGAGTGCGCATTTCTAATCCGATTGGGATGAAATTTCGCACGACGTGTTTTGTTATGATATCCAACAACTTTGCCAAGTATGGTTCCAATCGGTTCATAACCTGATATAGCTGCCATATAAACCGATCTTGGGTCTTGACTTCTTGAGCCTCTAGAGTGCGCAATTCTTACCCGATCAGAATGAAATTTTGCACGACGAGTTTTGTTATGATATCCAACAACTATGTCAAGTATGGTTCAAATCGGTTCATAACCTGATTTAGCTGCCATATAAATCGATCTTGGGTCTTGAATCCTTAAGCCTCTAGAGTGCGCAATTCTCATCCGATTGAAAAGAAATTTTGCACGACGTGTTTTGTTATTATATCCAACAACTGTGCCAAGTATGGTTCAAATCGGTCCATAACCTGATATAGCTGCCATATAAACCGATCTTGGGTCTTGACTTCTTGAGCCTCTAGAGGGCGCAATTCCTATCCGATTTGAATGAGTTTTGGCACGTAGTATTTTGTTATGATATCCAACAACTGTGCCAAATATGATTCAAATCGGTTCATAACCTGATATAGCTGCCATATAAACCGATCTGGGATCTTGACTTCTTGAGCCTCTAGAGGTCGCAATTGTTATCCGATTTGCCTGAAATTTTGTACGACGGATTCTTTCATGACCATCAACATACGTGTTTATTATGGTCTGAATCGGTCCATAGCCCGATACAGCTCCCATATAAATCGATCTCTCTATTTTACTTTTTGAGCTCACAAAGAGCGCAATTCTTGTTCGAATTGGCTGACATTTTACATAGGTCTCCAACATATAATTTAATTGTGGTCCAAACCGGACCATATGTTGATATCGCTCTAATAGCAGAGCAAATCTTTTCTTATATCCTTTTTTTTTGCCTAAGAAGAGTTGCCGGGAAAAGAACTCGACAAATGCGATCCATGGTGGAGGGTATATAAGATTCGGCCCGGCCGAACTTAGTACGGTTTTACTTGTTTAAATTAAGACACTTTAAACATTTTTATTGAAATTATATATTTAAAACAAATAAAAAGGCAATAAGTTCGGACGTGCAGAACTTTGGATACCCAGCACCTCGAATATACATATATATTAACCAACTTCCTTCATAATACGGTGAAAAATTCATCATTTTTGAACCCACTAATGTCTAAATATAGTCCGTTCTCCACCATATTCAGGAAGGCTATGTAAGGGTCTATCACAAATATTGTACCAAATCTGCTTAACAATTAAAAGCGTGCTAAGTACGGCCGTGCCCAATCTTGGGAACCCATGCAAAATATTTATGCAAATTAAATTAAGTTGAAGGACATAATTATACCCACCACCATAGGATGGGCCTAGACCATTCAAGTCATTCCGTTTGTCATAACGGAACACCACACACACACACCAAAAATTGCAGCGTACAAGGGCTCAAGAAGTCAAATCGGGAGATCGGTTTATATGGGAGCTACATCTAAATCGGAACCGATATGGTCCATTGGCAATCTCCAACGACCTACGTCGATACTTAGTATCTGTGCAAAATTTCAAGTGGCTAGCTGTACGCGTTCGACCTCTATCGTGTTTTCGACAGACGGACGGACGGGCGGACATGGCTAGATTGATTCAGAATGACGAGACTATCAAAAATATATATACTTTATGGGGTCTTAGACGAATATTTCGAGGTGCCTAACACATTCCACTGTGTAAAATTTTAGCAAAATCGAGTAATAAACGTGCTTTTATTGTCCCTAGAAATTAAATTGGGAGATCGGTATATATTGCAGCTATATCCAAATACAGTTCGATCTTGACCATACTAGGTATGAATGTCGAATAGTCTAACAGAACTCATTGTGTCAAATTTCAGCGAAATCGGTTAATAAATTCAATTTTTATGCGCCTAAAACTTTAAATCGAGAGATCGGCATATATGACAAGTATTTTCTAGCTTAATCCAACCATATAGATCACGAATATCGAGGAGCCTCACACATCCCACTGTGTCAAATTTCAGCAAAATAGAGTAACGTGCTTTTTTTTGTCCCTAAAAATTAAATCAGGAGATCGGTGTATTGGCAGCTTTATCCAAATAAAGCCCAATATTGACCATACTGAATGTCGAAGTGTCTGATATACCTCATTATGCTAAATTTCAGCAAAATCGGTTAATAAATCCACCTTTAGTGAGCCTAGACCTTAAATCAGGAGATCATTATATATGGCAGGTATATGCAAATGTGGACCGATCTTGGCCGTATTGAACAGGGATATCGAGAAGCCTAACACATTCCAAATTGCTGTGAATCGGACAGTAAATGTGCCTATTATGGGCCCATGACTATTAAATTAAATTAAATTAAACAAGATGTCGAGGGGCCAAACATAACTTACTGCCCCAAAATTCAGCCAAATTAGACTATAAATGAGGCCATTATGTGGCCAAGTCCTTAAATCGAGCGAAGGGTCAGTATGTATCAAGATATAGTCCGATATAGACCATCTTCGCACTTAACCCTCCTATGGACAAAAAAAAAGTATCTGTGCAAAGTTTCAGCTCAATATCTTTATTTGTATAGACTGTATGGTGACTTCAACAGACAGACGGACGGACATGGCTAGATGGTCTACGATTTTTCCGATTATTGGGAATATATATAGTTTGTAGGGTCGCAAATGGCTATTTTGATATGCTGCTAACGGAAAATACAAAATTAATGTACCCCCATCCCTCGGTGGTGGAAAAAAAAATTTAGTTTTTATACCCTCCACCATAAGATGGGGGGTATACTAATTTCGTCATTCTGTTTGTAACTACTCGAAATATTCGTCTGAGACCCCATAAAGTATATATATTCTTGATCGTCGTGACATTTTATGTCGATCTAGCCATGTCCGTCCGTCTGTCCGTCCGTCCTTCCGTCCGTCCGTCCGTCCGTCCGTCTGTCTGTGGAAAGCACACTAACTTCCGAAGGAGTAAAGCTAGCCGCTTGAAATTTTGCACAAATACTTCTTATTAGTGTAGGTCGGTTGGTATTGTAAATGGGCCATATCGGTCCATGTTTTGATATAGCTGCCATATAAACCGATCTTGGGTCTTGACTTTTTGAGCCTCTAGAGTGCGTAATTCTTATCCGATTGGAATGAAATTTTACACGACGTGTTTTGCTATTATATCCAACAACTGTGCCAAGTATGGTTGAAATCGGTCCATAACCTGATATAGCTGCCATATAAACCGATCTTGGGTTTTGACTTCTTGAGCCTCTAGAGGTCGCAATTCTTATCCGAATGGAATGGAATTTCGCACGACGTGTTTTGTTATGATACCCAACAACTGTGCCAAGTATGGTTTAAATCGGTTAATAACCTGATATAGCTGCCATATAAACCGATCTTGGGTCTTGACTTCTGGAGCCTCTAGGGGGCACAATTCTTATCCGATTTGAATGAAATTTCGCACGAAGTATTTCGTTATGATATCCAACAACTGTGCCAAGTATGGTTGAAATCGGTTCATAACCTGATATAGCTGTCATATTAACAGATCTGGGGACTTGACTTCTTGAGCTTTTAGAGGGCGCAATTCTTATCCGATTTTGCTGAAATTTTGCATGGCGTATTTTATTTTTACTTTCAACAACTGTGTCAAATAAGGTTCAAATCGGTTCATAACCTGATATAGCTGCCATATAAACCGATCTTGGGTCTTGATTTCTTGAGCCTCTAGAGTGCGCAATTCTTATCCGATTGGAATAAAATTTTGCACGACGTGTTTTGTTATGATATCCAACAACTGTGCCAAGTATGTTTCAAATCGGTCCATAACCTGATATAGCTGCCATATAAACCGATCTGGGGTCTTGACTTCTTGAGCCTCTAGAGTGCGCAATTCTTAGCCGATTGGAATGAAATTTTGCACGACGTGTTTTGTTATGATATCCAACAACTGTGCCAAGTATGGTTCAAATCGGTTCATAACCTGATATAGCTGCCATATAAACCGATCTGGGATCTTGACTTTTTGAGCCTCTAGAGGTCGCAATTATTATCCGATTTGTCTGAAATTTTGTACGACGGATTCTCTCATGACCATCAACATACAACATACAGGTCTCCAACATATAATTTAATTGTGGTCCAAACCGGACCATATCTTGATATCGCTCTAATAGAAGAGCAAATCTTTTCTTATATCCTTTTTTCTGCCCAAGAAGAGATGCCGGGAAAAGAACTCGACAAATGCGATCCATGGTGGAGGGTATATAAGATTCGGCCCGGCCGAACTTAGCACGCTTTTACTTGTTTTGTATAAATTTTTATTGTAGCTTTATCTATTCTCAATTAAAACAAGTAAAAGCGTGCTAAGTTCGGCCGGGCCGAATCTTATATACCCTCCACCATGGATCACATTTGTCGAGTTCTTTTCCCGGCATCTCTTCTTAGGCAAAAAAGGATATAAGAAAAGATTTGCTCTGCTATTAGAGCGATTTCAAGATATGGTCCCGTTTGGACCACAATTAAATTATATGTTGGAGACCTGTGTTAAATGTCAGCCAATTCGAATAAGAATTGCGCCCTTTGTGAGCTCAAGAAGTAAAATAGAGAGATCGATTTATATGGGAGCTGTATCCGGCTATATACCGATTCAGACAACAATAAACACGTATGTTAATGGTCATGAGAGAATCCGTCGTACAAAATTTCAGGCAAATCAGATAATAATTGCGACCTCTAGAGGCTCAAGAAGTCAAGACCCAAGATCGGTTTATATGACAGCTATATCAGGTTATAAACCGATTTGAACCATACCTTGCACAGTTGTTGGATATCGTAACAAAACACGTCGTGCAAAATTTCATTCCAATCGGATAAGAATTGCGCACTCTAGAGGCTCAAGAAGTCAAGACCCAAGATCGGTTTATATGGCAGCTGTATCAGGTTATGGACCGATTTGAACCATACTTGGCACAGTTGTTGGATGTCATAACGAAACACGTCGTGCAAAATTTCATCCCAATCGGATAAGAATTGCGCACTCTAGAGGCTCAAGAAGTCAAGACCCAAGATCGGTTTATATGGCAGCTATATCAAAACATGGACCGATATGGCCCATTTACAATACCAACCGACCTACACTAATAAGAAGTATTTGTGCAAAATTTCAAGCGGCTAGCTTTACTCCTTCGGAAGTTAGCGTGCTTTCGACAGACAGACGGACGGACGGACGGACGGACGGACGGACGGACGGTCGGACGGACGGACAGACGGACGGACATGGCTAGATCGACATAAAATTTCACGACGATCAAGAATATATATACTTTATGGGGTCTCAGACGAATATTTCGAGTAGTTACAAACAGAATGACGAAATTAGTATACCCCCCATCTTATGGTGGAGGGTATAAAAATATATTAGCGAAACCAAAAAATATCCTAATAGCCACAAGTTTCGAGGCGTTAGATCCGTCATTTCTCCCACAGTGTATCGGGGCCAATGCCAATGCAATTTGCTCATGACCATTCCATTAAGGAACAGGAATAAGTGCTGTCCGATTCAAGTTTTAAGCTCATTGATAAGGGGCCTCTTCTTTATCGCCGAGTGCAAACGGCTTGCCGCAGTGCGACACCTCTTGGGGGGAAGTTTTTATAGGGTTTACATGTCATTTTTGTACCCTCCCCCATAGGATGGGGGTATACTAATTTCGTCATTCCGTTTGTAACACGTCGAAATATGCGTCTTAGAGCACATAAAGTATATATTCTTGATCTTCATGACATTTTAAGTCGATCTAACCATGTCCGTCCGTCTGTTCGTCCATCCGTATGTCTCTCGAAATCACGCCAACTTACGAATGAGTAAAGCTAGGCACTTGAAATTTTACACAAATACTTCTTATTAGTACAGGTTGGTTTGGATTGTAAATGGGAAAAATCGGTCCATGTTTTGATGTAGCTGCCATATAAACCGATCTTGACTTCTTAAGCCTCTAGATGGTGCAATTCTGTGCTAAGTATGGTTCAAATCGGTTCATAACCTGATATAGCTACCACATAAACCAATCTCCCGATTGGACTTCTTGAACTTCTAGAGGGCACAATTATTATCCAATTCGGTTGAAATTTAGCATATGTCGTTTTGGCGTGATTTCCAACGTCTATTCGAAGTCAATAGGTCGATACCCTGATATAGCTGCCATATAAACCGATCTCCCGATTGGACTTTTTGAGCTTTTAAAGGGCACAGTTTTTATTCAATTTGATTAAAATTTTGCATATGTCGTTTTAGTATGACTTCTAACATCTGCATCAAGTATGGAATAAATCTGTAGATAACCTGATGTAGCTGCCGCATATACCGATCTCCCAATTTGAAAATCTGAGCCCCTGGAAGGCGCAATTTTCACTAGATTTGCCTGAAACTTGAGAAATAGTATTTATTCTAACAGCCATCACAAGTACTGTCCATATCGGTCAATAAACTGATGCGGTTCGAAATGTGTTCATTCACCGTTCAGCGATGAGGCTCATTTCTGGTTGAATGGCTACGTAAATAAGCAAAATTGCCGCATTTGGAGTGAAGAGCAACCAGAAGCCGTTCAAGAACTGCCCATGCATCCCGAAAAATGCACTGTTTGCTGTGGTTTGTACGCTGGTGGAATCATTGGACCGTATTTTTTCAAAGATGCTGTTGGACGCAACGTTACGGTGAATGAACACATTTCGAACCGAACACTGATTTTGGTAATAAAATTCAATGATTTGCAAGCGTTGCTCGTTAGTTAGTCTATTCATGATGAAATGTCAAAGCATACTGAGCATCTTTCTCTTTGACACCATGTCTGAAATCCCACGTGATCTGTCGAATACTAATGCATGAAAATCCTAACCACAAAAAAATCACCCTTTATATATTGTAAAAATCATTGAAAAAACTTGACAAATGCGATCCATTGTGGAGGGTATATAAGATTTGGCCCGGTCGAAGTTAGCACGCTTTTACTAGTTTCAAATGGCATGGTTTCTCACAAATGTCGCCAGCATTAGGAGGGGATAGCCACCGCTGAAGAGACGACTCAGCATTTGTTGTCTAACACTTGCCTGAGGACCCATCAACCTCTTCTCTAAACTCTGGCTAATGCAGGAGACTGAAAATCCCCCTGCCACGATGAAATCATGAGGGAAAAGAGCCGAAACGGGACCCAGATGCCGTATATGGGTGGGTCGTCTGGTTGAATTGGGCTCAAAGTGTGAACCAGCGGGGAAGGACAGAATTCAAAAGGTGCTTTAACAGCAGCAGTTAATGAAGGATCTGAGGAGGAATCATCCACACCTTAAGTGTTCAGTGTACTAAGGTAGAGTGGATCTATTAGTTTCTCAACTGTCCCTGGATGCACAAGGACACTAATTATGAGAAGATCAAGCGAATCTTGTGAGGACGAAATCTTGGCGGAGACGAGGCTTACGCAACAGTTGTGGAAATTTTGATTCCTGTCTATGGTACGGTTTCTGCAGATAGATCTCCACCATTGTAAGGCCGTTTCGGCGGCACTAAAGTTCCTTCTGATGACTGTAGAATTTGACATTGATCTTATCTAGGACCCATGGGAATGTGAAGGAATGGTTCGTGGACTAAGAATTCCAGGATTTAATCTACTTAAGGGTACGAAAAATAATAAAAAATAAATATTATCGAATATGTTAAAAGTTGCAATCTGGCGATTTGTAATAAAAGAATCAAACCGACTTTTATTACAAGGAACAGCGAGGAGGTACGAGTACTAGGTTTTACCTTTGTATCGGAAGATATAAACGGAAGTATATGCGACAGGGAAGTGTTGGATGACCAAATCTTATCTGATCATCGTTGTATTAGTTTTAGCCTAGGAGAAAATACTCCAGAAGTGGTCCCTCATCTAAACAGAAGAAAGGTGGATTGGGATAAATCTGGGCACACATTATGCACGACTATCTCTTTTTGACCAGAAAAGGAAGTGGAAACTGCCAAGGATTTAAACATAATGGTCAAGCGGATCACGAGGACGTAAACGTAATGATCAAGCGGACCACGAACACCCTGAAGTCCTCGCTTTTGGCAATATGTCCTAGATCGAAGCCAAGGGGCAAACATCGACCACAATGGTTGGTGGACCCCAGAACTGGTTTGTCTAAGAAAGAGCTGCAGAAAACTCTTCAATTGGGATTGGGACGTCTATAAGGCTGAGCTAAGAAAGTACAAGGACGACCTGAGAAAAGCTCAGAACAGATCCTAGGCTGAATTCTTGACCTCAGTGGAGGATTCATCTAAGGTCTCTATACTAAGAAAGATCATATCCTCGAGACCCATTACGGTGGGAAATTTTCAGAAATCTGATAATGGATGGAAAATGTTTGGTGAGGAAAAACTAGAACTACTCGTTGACAAACATTTCCCGGGAAACTCTATAGCGAAGAACGTGGCGCCAGAAGAGATTGTCACTGGTATGCTATCGTTGGAGGTTATTAGGGGAAATTGTGTCTGAGCCGAAAATCCTTTGGGCGATAAAATGTTTCGACTCCATTAAGTCGCCAGCCTTGAGGATGTATTATCACCATTTAGCTAAGGGAGATATTCTCTTCTTGTATCAGTTTGTTATATAAATATTGTAGGTGAAATTGAGGGACACGAATGTCATTTTCATTCCAAAAGCAAAGAAACCTTACTATACGAAGGCGAACGATTTCGTTCTATTTGTCTGTCATCCTATGTGTTGATGACTCTTGAGAGAATGATGAAAACATGTATTAGGGTAAGATCCCCGGAAATCACCTGTCTCGTCGACAACAAACAAGCGCAAGTCCACTGAAACAGCCCTTCACGACCTAGTCGGCTACATAGAGGGTTCTCTCGCTATCAAGGAATATAAAATGGTAGCATTTCTTGATACCATTTTATCCGTTATGATCATATTGGGTTGCCCAAAAAGTAATTGCGGATTTTTTAAAAGAAAGTAAATGCATTTTTAATAAAACTTTAATCAAATATACTTTTCTTACCTTTTTTTTCTAAAGCAAGCTAAAAGTAACAGCTGAAAACTGACAGAAGAAAGAAGGCAATTACCGAGTCACAAGCTGTGAAAAAAATTGTCAACGCCGACTATATGAAAAATCTGCAATTACTTTTTGGGCAACCCAATATGATCAGAACGGAAGCCGGACTGCCTTTCTGACTACAGGGACTTCTGGTGAAGATATACCGACGTCTGTTCATGAAGGATTTTCTCGAAAAGCTTAGAGAGATAGCATAGAATTAATATCGGCCGATAATCATGCATGCTTCCAAATAATAGGATACATACTGGAGCTCAAAATTGTATTAAACAGGTACGTAAAGTACGGTAGGAGGATTCAAACAAATCTCGGATCAACTACGTCCAAACCAATTGCATTTGGCTCAACACGGACAAAGGTCTCATAAACTTCCTCATGGCTAACACATCCAAACATCAAAAAGCGAATGCCGGCCCATCCTCATCACTGTAAAATTGCGTGTCCGTTTGTATATCGGGTATGCTTACGAAGGTGCTGTTGAGTTCATCTAGATCCCCAGGGTACCGAGTGTTTGACTTGGGTTTACCCACTCCGATTTCTGAACCGATTTCAAATTTTTTAACTGAGTTTGGAAAGCTAATAAAATTTACTATTTTTTGTTGCGATATATGATAAGGTCCGATTCTTCAGTCAAAATTTATGCAAGTTACAAATCGAGTACGAGCACTTTCCATAATCTTTTTTCTTTAAATTTAGATGCAAAAGGCCATGCCAATCATGTTCTAAATAATTAAATAAACAAATAGAAAGACGGACAGACATGGCTAAATCGAAATATCCTCAAACGAAGTATGTACATAGTTTGAGGGGTCTGAGTTCAATATTCGACTAGTTATAAACTATAAGTCATTCCGTTTGTAAAACTCAATATGGTGATCTGTCACACAAAAAGCTTACATATTATTGGTCGTCTTTACACTCTATCCAATCCAGCAATGTCCGCCAGTCCGTCCGTCTATCTGTTCAAACCACGGCCATAAAAACCAATCTACCGATGTGATGTCTTGAGCCGCTGTAAGACGAATTGTTGTCCGATTATCTTACAATATCCATGGTAAGTATTGTCCAAATCAGCTCTATAACATGATATAGCTCCCATACAAACCGATATCCCCTTCTACGTCCACAAGAAATTTCATTTTTTTTCTGGTTTTTCAATTTTTATCTGGTTTCGCCGAAAATTTCTACATTTAGGTGCAACTTTGTCCTTCAACCAAGTTCATTGTGTAAATTTTTAGCAGAATCCATGGTTCTGTTTAAAAATTCGGCTCTATCGATCTTTATTATACCCTCCACCATAAGATGGGGGGTATACTAATTTCGTCATTCTGTTTGTAACTACTTGAAATATTCGTCTGAGACCCCATAAAGTATATATATTCTTGATCGTCGTGAAATTTTATGTCGATCTAGCCATGTCCGTCCGTCTGTCCGTCCGTCCGTCCGTCCGTCCGTCCGTCCGTCCGTCCGTCTGTCTGTCGAAAGCACGCTAACTTTCGAAGGAGTAAAGCTAGCCGCTTGAAATTTTGCACAAATACTTCTTATTAGTGTAGGTCGGTTGGTATTGTAAATGGGCCATATCGGTTCATGTTTTGATATAGCTGCCATATAAACCGATCTTGGGTCTTGACTTCTTGAGCCTCTAGAGTGCGCAATTCTTATCCGATTGGGATGAAATTTTGCACGACGTGTTTTGTTATGACATCCAACAACTGTGCTAAGTATGGTTCAAATCGGTCCATAACCTGATATAGCTGCCATATAAACCGATCTTGGGTCTTGACTTCTTGAGCCTCTAGAGTGCGCAATTCTTATCCGATTGGAATGAAATTTTGCACGACGTGTTTTGTTATGACATCCAACAACTGTGCCAAGTATGGTTCAAATCGGTCCATAACCTGATACAGCTGCCATATAAACCGATCTTGGGTCTTGACTTCTTGAGCCTCTAGAGTGCGCAATTCTTATCCGATTGGAATGAATGTTGGCACGTAGTATTTTGTTATGATATCCAACAACTGTGCCAAATATGGTTCAAATCGGTTCATAACCTGATATAGCTGCCATATAAACCGATCTTGGGTCTTGACTTCTTGAGCCTCTAGAGGGCGCAATTATTGTAAGATTTAACTAAAATTTTGCAAGTAGTGTTTTGGTATTACTTTCAACAACTATGCTCAGTATGATTCAAATCGGTTCATAATCTGGTATAGCTGTCATATAAACCGGTCTTGGATCTTGACTTCTTGAGTCAAGTGATGGCGCAATTCTCATCCGATTTGGCTGAAATTTTGCATGAGGTGTTTTGTTATGACTTCCAATAATTATGCTAAGTATAGCGTAAATCGATATAGAACCTGATATAGCTGCCATATAAACCAATCTGGGATCTTGACTTCTCGAACCTCTAGAGGGCGCAATTCTCATCCGATTTGGCTGAAATTTTGTACAAGGCCTTCTCTTCAACATACGTGTCTAGTATGGTCTGAATCGATCAATAGCTTGATACAGCTCTTATATAAACCTATCTCCCGATTTTGCTTCTTGAGTCCTTACATGGCGCAATTCTTATCCGAATGAACTGAAATATTACACAATGACTTCTACAATGTCAATCAGCATTCTATTATGGTCCGAATCGGACTATAACTTGTTTTTACTCATTTTGTTTCGTTTTTAACCATCAATTTTCCGTTGGAAGTTATCAGATCGTTTGTCACTTCAACATATTTTTATCCATTTAAATTCATATCAACTATTCAAACAAAACTTTCGAGGAAAAAGAAATTTCTAATGGCATCCTTGTTATCGCCACATTCATATTTTTCAGTGACACAAATTTATTTTTGATGATATTGTCATTTACTGAATATAATTTTTGCAACTTTTCTCAATTCAATTACAAACACAAAAAGGGGAGAAAAAGGGGAAATAAAGAGGAAAACATAAACATGTTGTTATGCCAAACAGACCATTTCATATGATTGTTTGCTTGTATTGCCACAATTTTTTCAGTTTTTCTTTAAAGGGATGGAAATATTATCTCTTTCGTTGCTGGAGCGTGACCGACACCCACCCATTCACACACTCACATGTGCAGTTTGATTACAACTGTTTACAGGAATTATGCTTTCTTTGTCTACCTTGAAATCTACAGGAAAATAGTGATTTCTCCTGTTGCTATTATTGGTATGGTTGATATTCTGAAGAAAAATGTTTATACCCACCACCATAGGATGGGGGTATGCTAATCTAGTCACTCAGTTTGTAACACCTTGAAATATTGATCTGCGACTCCATAAAGTATATATATTCTTGATTGACTGGACATTCTCAGTCGATCTAGCCACGTTATCCGTCCGTCCGCACGTCTGTCCGTCCGTCTGTTTTGTCGAAATCACGATAACGGTCGAACCCTTAAAGCAAGCCGCTTGAAATTTGATGCAGACACCTCCTATCGATGCAGGTCGTTGGATTCCTTCTGATCTGGATATAGCTGCCATATAAAATAGACCTACCACTTGTCATCTTTAGCCTCCAGAAGCCGCAATTATTATCCGTAATGTTCTTCTAAGACTTCCAAAAGTCTTCCAACACTTTGTAAAGTTTGGACCAATTTGGTCTCTAACCTAATAAAGATCCCATATAAACCAATCTACCGAATTAACATTGGGAAACATTTTTCACGAAGTGTTTTTTATGACTTCCAAAAACGTACCACGAACGATTCAAATCAGTAAATTACCTGATATAACTCCCATATAAATCTATCTCCCGATCAGCCTATCACCACTTCTAGAAGCTTCAACGTTTGCCTAATGTGGCAGAAACTATGCACCGAAAATACAAATGCGACTTCAATGTTCAATTGTGCGAATTTTCAGCGGAATCCATGGTGGTGGGTTTCCAAGATTCGGCCCGGTCGAACTTTGCATATTTTATACCCTCCACCATAGGATGGGGGAATACTAACTTCGTCATTCGTCTGTCCGTGCCTCGGTCTGTCGAAAGCACAATAACTTTCGAAGGAGTTAAGTTAGCCGCTTGAAATTTTGAACAAATACTTCTTATAAGCGTAGGTCGGTTAGGATTGTAAATGGGCCAAATCGGTCCATATTTTTATATAGCTGCCATATAAACCGATCTTGGATCTTGAATTCTTGAGCCACTAGAGGGCGCAATTCCAATCCATTCCAATTCCAAATGTTCAAAACAATTATGGTCCGAATCGGACTATAACTTGATGTAGCTCCAGTAGCATAACAATTATTTTCTTTTATCCTTTGTTTGCCTCAAAAAAGATACAGGCAAAAGAACTCGACAAATGAGATCCATGGTGTAAAAGGGTATATAAGATTCGGCCCGGCCGAACTTAGCATGCTTTAATTTGTTTCATGTTTTATTTGGTGTGGTTATTGTTACAAATACTAAAATCTTGGCTAAAAGACAAATAATGAAACAAGAAAGTGACGGTTTTGTAGTTAAAGATAACGTTTTCAGTACATACCACATCAACACTTTTAAACTGTTGGACGGGTTGAGATATTTCGTATATTTGCAGACTAGAAATTGAACATGACTCTTTTTGATAAGTTTGGATTGTGCGAGATCATTATAGTGATGTTATATCTAAATTTGTACCGATTTTGATGAATTTCGAGAGATGTGTTCAGACGGGTATCAAATTTAAGGCAATTCCGTGCAAAACTGAAATATCTTCGGCTCGTTTATGTGTAAATATGGCAATGCGTATGTTTGAAACCTACACTCAACGAAATCTGTCATTAAAAATAGCAAACATCAGCTTTCGCATGCTGAAATGGGCAAGTTAAAATGATTTTTCAACAAACATGGGCTGCTGTTTTAGTAAACATTTCCGTTTGCTATTTCAACTAACAAAATCTGCTGTTTCAACTATTTACAAATTCTTCTAAAATATTGAATTTACATCAGTACTATTATAAATAGGCCAAAAATTGTTGCTATGATAGCAACTAAAAGCATTACATTGAGAGCGAGTATAAATTTGCATGAAATTTGAAATCAGTATACCCACGGCGTATATTAATTTCATCATGCCATTAGAAACACCTCGAAATATATGTCTAAGACCCCATAAAGGTCATATATTCTTGGTTGTCATGACATTTTAAGTCGATCATACCATGTCCGTTCGTCTGCCGAAAGCACGCTTTCTTTCGAAGGAGTAAAGCAAGACTCTTGAAATTTTGCACAAATATATCTTACTAGCCGACCCGGGCCCGCTCCGCTGCTCCTTCTTTAACTCTTTAATATCTGTTAAGAGTGGCAACACTTCGCCCTGAATGCGGATATCGAATTCGTGCCATTGTAGCCTATGACGCTGAGCGCGTTCGAATCCTGGCGAGAACGTCGGACAAAGCGGTGTTTTTCCCCTCTTATTGTTGGCGACATTTGCGAGGTACAATGCAATGCATGATCATTTAAAATGTTCCCCCAAAAGATGTCGCACTGCGGGACGCCGTTCGGACTCGGCTATAAAAAAAGATCCCTTATCATTGAGTTTAAACTTGAATCGGAAAGCACTCCCATTACTTGGACCTAATGTTTTATGCCATATTTGTAATCTATTGCCTAGTACTTTTCATTTGAGCCAGATTCGAAATCTACTCCCGAATACCTTTCATTTCAGCCCCTTATTGAAATGAACGTCCAGACAGACATATGTTTGGGAGAGTTTTAGAATTGATATCATATTCTACTCTCTACCTGTATTGTCCCGATCGGTCCACTTTTGATTTTAGGTTGGTTTTATTTTTATACCCTCCAACATAAGATGGGGGGTATACTAATTTCGTCATTCTGTTTGTAACTACTCGAAATATTCGTCTGAGACCCCATAAAGTATATATATTCTTGATCGTCGCGACATTTTATGTCGATCTAGCCATGTCCGTCCGTCCGTCCGTCCGTCCGTCTGTCTGTCGAAAGCACGCTAACTTCCGAAGGAGTCAAGCTAGCCACTTGAAATTTTGCACAAATACTTCTTATTAGTGTAGGTCAGTTGGTATTGTAAATGGACCATATCGGTCCATGTTTTGATATAGCTGCCATATAAACCTATCTTGGGTCTTGACTTCTTGAGCCTCTAGAGTGCGCAATTCTTATCCGATTGAAATGAAATTTTGCACGACGTGTTTTGCTATGATATCCAACAACTGTGCCAAGTATGGTTCAAATCGGTCCATAACCTGATATAGCTGCCATATAAACCGATCTGGGGTCTTGACTTCTTGAGCCTCTAGAGTGCGCAATTCTTATCCGATTGGGATGAAATTTTGCACGACGTGTTTTGTTACGATATTCAACAGCTGTGCCAAGTATAGTTCAAATCGGTCTATAACCTGATATAGCTGCCATATAAACCGATCTTGGGTCTTTACTTCTTGAGCCTCTAGCGTGCGCAATTCTTACCCGATCAGAATGAAATTTTGCACGACGTGTTTTGTTATGATATCCAACAACTGTGCCAAGTATGGTTCAAATCGGTCCATAACCTCATATAGCTGTCATATAAATCGATCTTGGGTCTTGACTTCTTGAGCCTCTAGAGTGCGCAATTCTTATCCGATCAGAATGAAATTTTGCACGACGTGTTTTGTTATGATATCCAACAACTGTGCCAAGTATGGTTCAAATCGGTCCATAACCTGATATAGCTGCCATATAAACCGATCTTGGGTCTTGACTTCTTGAGCCTCTAGAGGGCGCAATTCTTACCCGATCAGAATGAAATTTTGCACGACGTGTTTTGTTATGATATCCAACAACTGTGCCAAGTATGGTTCAAATCGGTCCATAACCTGATATAGCTGCCATATAAACCGATCTTGGGTCTTGAATTCTTGAGCCTCTAGAGGGCACAATTCTTATCCGATTTGAATGAATTTTTTGCACGAAGTATTTTGTTATGATATCCAACAAGTGTGCCAAGTATGGTTGAAATCGGTTCATAACCTGATATAGCTGTCATATAAACAGATCTGGGGATTTGACTTCTTGAGCTTCTAGAGGGCGCAATTCCTATCCGATTTGGCTGAAATTTTGCATGACGTTTTTTATTTTTACTTTCAACAACTGTGTCAAATAAGGTTCAAATCGGTTCATAACCTGATATAGCTGTCATATAAACAGATCTGGGGATTTGACTTCTTGAGCTTCTAGAGGGCGCAATTCCTATCCGATTTGGCTGAAATTTTGCATGACGTTTTTTATTTTTACTTTCAACAACTGTGTCAAATAAGGTTCAAATCGGTTCATAACCTGATATAGCTGCCATATAAACGGATCTGGGATCTTGACTTCTTGACCCCTAGAGGTCGCAATTATTATCCGATATGCCTGAAACTTTGTACGACGGATCCTTTCATGATCATCAACAAACGTGTTTATTATGGTCTGAATCGGTCTATAGTCCGATACAGATCCCATATAAATCGTTCTCTCTATTTTACTTCGTGAGCCCCAATGGGCGCAATTCTTATGCGAATTGGCTGAAATTTTACACAGGTCTCCAACATATAATTTAATTGTGGTCCGAACCGGACCATATCTTGATATCGTTTTAATAGCAGAGCAACTCTTTTCTTATATCCTTTTTTGCCTAAGAAGAGATGCCGGAAAAAGGACTCGACAAATGCGATCCATGGTGGAGGGTATATAAGATTCGGCCCGGCCGAAATTAGCACGCTTTTACTTGTTGTATTTGTATTTATTTTTATTGTGATAATAATACCCATACAAAAGACTAGGTCTTATGTAAAGTATGGGTAAGGTAATCGTTCAGTTTTGATTTGCAACTTAGTTATAAAGTAAAAATGAAGTTATATATTTAAATTTTAACAAATTGAAGGCAGCAATGAAAATTCAGAGATCAAATTATTAAAAGAGAAAGAAAACAAGTAAAAGCATGCTAAGTTCGGCCGGGCCGAATCTTATATACCCTCCACCATGGATCGCATTTGTGGAGTTCTTTTCCCGGCATCTCTTCTTAGGCAAAAAAAAAGGATATAAAACAAGTAAAAGCGTGCTAAGTTCGGCCGGGCCGAATCTTATATACCCTCCACCATGGATCGCATTTGTCGAGTTCTTTTCCCGGCATCTCTTCTTAGGCAAAAAAGGATATAAGAAAAGAGTTGCTCTGCTATTAAAACGATATCAAGATATGGTCCGGTTCGGACCACAATTAAATTATATGTTGGAGACCTGTGTAAAATTTCAGCCAATTCGCATAAGAATTGCGCCCATTGGGGCTCACGAAGTAAAATAGAGAGAACGATTTATATGGGATCTGTATCGGACTATAGACCGATTCAGACCATAATAAACACGTTTGTTGATGATCATGAAAGGATCCGTCATGCAAAATTTCAGCCAAATCGGATAGGAATTGCGCCCTCTAGAAGCTCAAGAAGTCAAGTCCCCAGATCTGTTTATATGACAGCTATATCAGGTTATAAACCGATTTGAACCATACTTGGCACAGTTGTTGGGTATCATAACAAAACACGTCGTGCGAAATTCCATTCCAATCGGATAAGAATTGCGCCCTCTAGAGGGTCAAGAAGTCAAGACCCAAGATCAGTTTATATGGTAGCTATATCAGGTTATGAACCGATTTGAACCATACTTGGAACTGTTATTGGATATAATAAGAAAACACGTCGTGCAAAATTTCATTTCAATCGGATAAGAATTGCGCACTCTAGAGGCTCAAGAAGTCAAGACCCAAGATCGGTTTATATGGCAGCTATATCAGGTTATGGACCGATTTGAACCGTACTTGGCACAGTTGTTGGATATCATAACAAAACACGTCGTGCAAAATTTCATTCTGATCGGATAAGAATTGCGCACGCTAGAGGCTCAAGAAGTCAAGACCCAAGATCGATTTATATGGCAGCTATATCAGGTTATGAACCGATTTGAACCATACTTGGCACAGTTGTTGGATATCATAGCAAAACACGTCATGCAAAATTTCATTCCAATCGGATAAGAATTGCGCACTCTAGAGGCTCAAGAAGTCAAGACCCCAGATCGGTTTATATGGCAGCTATATCAAAACATGGACCGATATGGCCCATTTACAATGCCAACCGACCTACACTAATAAGAAGTATTTGTGCAAAATTTGAAGCGGCTAGCTTTACTCCTCCGGAAGTTAGCGTGCTTTCGACAGACAGACGGACGGACGGACGGACAGACGGACGGACATGGCTAGATCGGCATAAAATGTCACGACGATCAAGAATATATATACTTTATGGGGTCTCAGACGAATATTTCGAGTAGTTACAAACAGAATGACGAAATTAGTATACCCCCCATCTTATGGTGGAGGGTATAAAAAAAGATTTGCTCTGCTATTAGAGCGATATCAAGATATGGTCCGGTTTGGACCACAATTAAATTATATGTTGGAGACCTGTGTAAAATGTCAGCAAATTCGAATAAGAATTACTCTCTTTGTGACCTCAAAAAGTAAAATAGAGAGATCGATTTATATGGGAGCTGTATCGGGTTATGGACCGATTCAGACCATAATAAACACGTACGTTGATAGTCATGAAAGAATCCGTCGTACAAAATTTCAGGCAAATCGGATAATAATTGCGACCTCTAGAGGCTCAAGAAGTCAAGATCCCAGATCGGCTTATATGGCAGCTATATCAGGTTATGAACCGACTTGTACTTTATTTGATATAGTTGTTGAAAGTAACAATAAAAAACGTCTTGCGAAATTTCAGCCAAATCGGATAGGAATTGCGCCCTCTAGAAGCTCAAGAAGTCAAATCCCCAGATCTGTTTATATGACAGCTATATCAGGTTATGAACCGATTTGAACCTTATTTGACACAGTTGTTGAAAGTAAAAATAAAAAACGTCATGCAAAATTTCAGCCAAATCGGATAGGAATTGCGCCCTCTAGAAGCTCAAGAAGTCAAATCCCCAGATCTGTTTATATGACAGCTATATCAGGTTATGAACCGATTTGAACCATACTTGGCACAGTTGTTGGATATCGTAACAAAATACTTCGTGCAAAATTCATTCAAATTGGATACGAATTGCGCCCTCTAGAGGCTCAAGAAGTCAAGAACCAAGATCGGTTTATATGGCAGCTATATCAGGTTATGGACCGATTTAAACCATACTTGGCACAGTTGTTGGATATAATAACGAAACACGTCGTGCAAAATTTCATTCCAATCGGATAAGAATTACGCACTCTAGAGGCTCAAGAAGTCAAGACCCAAGATAAGTTTATATGGCAGCTATATCAAAACATGGACCGATATGGCCCATTTACAATACCAACTGACCTACACTAATAAGAAGTATTTGTGCAAAATTTCAAGCGGCTAGCTTTACTCCTTGTGAAGTTAGCGTGCTTTCGACAGACAGACGGACGGACGGACGGACGGACAGACGGACGGGCATGGCTAGATCGACATAAAATTTCACGACGATCAAGAATATATATACTTTATGGGGTCTCAGACGAATATTTCGAGTAGTTACAATCAGAATGACGAAATTAGTATACCCCCCATCTTATGGTGGAGGGTATAAAAATTTTATAAATTGTATAAAATAGCTATATAGTAAATTTTAAATGCATATGCAATTTCGCATTTTAACAATGTGTATCAACAAAGGGGTTAAATTAAATAAATAAATTTGCTCAAATTTTTGTTTAACTTAAATAACAAATGGTTAAACTGATTATAACTGTTCATAAATTGATTAGAAAAAGATTGAATATGTTAAAATGATTAAAAATCGAAGATTTAAACTGTTTGTTACTAAAAGTTTGGATATTATTGGGAAGAGTATTCCAGAAGGGTATTGCACTGATAAAAAACTGTTGCTCCGATATGCGATATTGGTGTCGTATTTGAATCATTTGGAATTCTTGAGCAACTAGTGAGTGCAATTCTTATTCGATTTGGCTGAAATTTTGCATGAAGTATTTTGTTATTCTTCCAATTGGATTTACAACAAATGCGCTAAATATGGTTCGAATCGATCCATAACCTTATATAGCTACCATACAAAACGACTTTGGATCTTGATTTCTTAAGCCTCTAGAGGGCACAATTCTTATCCGATTTGTTCAAATTTTGTACAACGGCTTCTCCCATGACCTTCAACATACGTGTCCAATATGGTCTTAATCGAAATAGCTCACCTATAAACCGATCTCACGAGTATGCTTCTTGAATCCATACAAGGCGCAATTCTTATCCGAATGGACCGAAATATTACCCAATGACTTCTACTACTTCTTCAACATTCAATTCACTTATGGTCCGAGGCGGACTATAACTTGATATGTCACCAATAGCAAAACAATTCTTATCCAATATTTTTTGTTTGCCCAAAAAGAGATGCCACGCAAAGAACTCGACGAATGCGATCCACGGTTTAGGGTATATAAGAATCGGGCAAGCCGAACTGAGTAGGCTCTTACTTGGTTCTTCTAACATCCCTTTTATATATATAAGCTGCAGTCATATTCAGCAAACAACAGACTTTTCAGCGCAAACCTGCTGCTCTGACATTGCAGACCTTCTACTTCAAAATTAACTTCCAATATTCAGCAGAAAGTGTTTGCCATTTTAAGCAAACTTTTTTCTATGAGTGTCAAATAAAATATGATAAACTAAAATAAGTACAGTGGAATAAAAAACAAGTAAAAGCGTGCTAAGTTCGGCCGGGCCGAATCTTATATACCCTCCGCCATGGATCGCATTTGTCGAGTTGTTTTCCCGGCATCTCTTCTTAGGCTAAAAAAGATATAAGAAAAGAGTTGCTCTGCTACTAAAACGATATCAAGATATGGTCCGGTTCGGACCACAATTAAATTATATGTTGGAGACCTGTGTAAAACTTCAGCCAATTCGTAAAAGAATTGCTCCCATTGGGGCTCACGAAGTAAAATAGAGAGATCGATTTATATGGGATCTGTATCGGGCTATAGACCAATTCAGACCATAATAAACACGTTTGTTGATGGTCATGAGAGGATCCGTCGTACAAAATTTCAGGCATATCGGATAATAATTGCGAGCTCTAGGGATGAAGAAGAAAATCCCCAGATCTGTTTATATGAGAGCTATGTCAGGTTATGGACCGATTTCAAACATACTTAGCACAGTTGTTGGATATCATGACGAAATACATAGTGCAGAAACTCATTCAAATCGGATAAGGATTGTGCCCTCTAGAGGCTCAAGAAGTCAAGACCCAAGATCGGTTTATAAGACAGCTATATCAGGTTATGAACCGATTTGAACCATACTTGCCACAGTTGTTGGATATCATAGGAAAACACGTCGTGCAAAATTTCATTCTGATCGGATAAGAATTGCGCACGCTAGAGGCTCAAGAAGTCAAGACCCAAGATCGGTTTATATGGCAGCTATATCAGGTTATGGACCGATTTGAACCATACTTGCCACAGTTGTTGGATATCATAGGAAAACACGTCGTGCAAAATTTCATTCTGATCGGATAAGGATTGTGCCCTCTAGAGGCTCAAGAAGTCAAGACCCAAGATCGGTTTATAAGACAGCTATATCAGGTTATGAACCGATTTGAACCATACTTGCCACAGTTGTTGGATATCATAGGAAAACACGTCGTGCAAAATTTCATTCTGATCGGATAAGAATTGCGCACGCTAGAGGCTCAAGAAGTCAAGACCCAAGATCGGTTTATATGGCAGCTATATCAGGTTATGGAGCGATTTGAACCATACTTGCCACAGTTGTTGGATATCATAGGAAAACACGTCGTGCAAAATTTCATTCTGATCGGATAAGAATTGCGCACGCTAGAGGCTCAAGAAGTCAAGACCCAAGATCGGTTTATATGGCAGCTATATCAGGTTATGGACCGATTTGAACCATACTTGGCACAGTTGTTGGATATCATAGGAAAACACGTCGTGCAAAATTTCATTCCAATCGGATAAGAAATGCGCAGTCTAGAAGCTCAAGAAGTCAAGACCCAAGATCGGTTTATATGGCTACTATATCAAAACATGGACCGATATGGCCCATTTACAATACCAACCGACACTAACAAGAAGTATTTAAGCAAAATTTCAAGCGGCTAGCTTTACTCCTTCGGAAGTTAGCGTGCTTTCGACAGACAGACGGACGGACGGACGGATGGACGGACGGACGGACGGACAGACGGACGGACATGGCTAGATCGACATAAAATGTCGCGACGATCAAGAATATATATACTTTATGGGGTCTCAGACGAATATTTCGAGTAGTTATAAACAGAATGACGAAATTAGTATACCCCCCATCTTATGGTGGAGGGTATAAAAATTAAACAATTAAAAACAAGCAAAACTTCGTTAAGTTCGGCCGGGCCGAACTTTGGATACCCACCACCTCAGGTATATATGTAAACCACCTTTCGTCAAAATCCGGTGAAAAATGCATACCTTATGCCCCATAGCAGCCATATCGAAATATGTTCCGATTTGGACCAAATACTAATAAGTACAAGTCATTGTTCAATTGTGTATAACAAAATATTGGCCTTTTTAGTAGCTATATCAAAAAATAAACCGATCTGAGCCATATACGACACGGATGTCGAAAAGCCGAACATAAGTCACTGTGTCAAATTTCCGTGAAATCGGATTATAATGCGCCTTTTACTGGGAAAGTCTTTAAATCGAGATATCGGTCTATCTAGCAGCTATATCCAAATTTGGACCGATTTGGGCCAAGTTTCAGAAAAATGTCGATGAGCCTAACTCAACTCACTGTCCGCAATTTCGGCGACATCGGACAATAAATGCGCCTTTTATTGGGCCAAGACCTTAATTCGAGAGATCGGTCTATATGTCAGCTATATCCAAATCTGGACCGATCTGAGTTAAATTAGAAAAAATTGTCGAAGGGCCTAACACAACTCACTGTACCAAATTTCGGCGACATCAGACATTAAATGCGCCTTTTATAGGCCCAAAACCATAAATCGAAAGATCGGTCTATATGGCGGTTATATCCCAATCTAGACCGATGTGGGCCATGTTTTTATACCCTCCACCATAAGATGGGGGATATACTAATTTCGTCATTCTGTTTGTAACTACTCGAAATATTCGTCTGAGAAGCCATAAAGTATATATATTCTTGATCGTCGCTACATTTTATGTCGATCTAGCCATGTCCGTCTGTCTGTCCGTCCGTCCATCCGTCCGTCCGTCCGTCCATCCGTCCGTCCGTCTGTCTGTCGAAAGCACGCTAACTTCCGAAGGAGTAAAGCTAGCCGCTTGAAATTTTGCACAAATACTTCTTATTAATCTTATATAGCTGCCATATAAACCGATCTTGGGTCTTGACTTCTTGAGCCTCTAGAGTGCGCAATTCTTATCCGATTGGAATGAAATTTTGCACGACGTGTTTTGTTATGATACCCAACAACTGTGCCAAGTATGGTTTAATCGGTTCATAACCTGATATAGCTGCCATATAAACCGATCATGGGTCTTGACTTCTTGAGCCTCTAGAGGGCACAATCCTTATCCGATTTGAATGAGTTTTTTCACGAAGTATTTCGTCATGATATCCAACAACTGTGCCAAGTATGGTTGAAATCGGTCCATAACCTGATATAGCCTTCATATAAACAGATCTGGGGATTTGACTTCTTGATCCCTAGAGGTCGCAATTATTATCCGATATGCCTGACATTTTGTACGACGGATCCTCTCATGACCATCAACAAACGTGTTTATTATGGTCTGAATCGGTCTATAGCCCGATACAGATCCCATATAAATCATTCTCTCTACTTTACTTCGTGAGCCCCAATGGGCGCAATTCTTATACGAATTGGCTGAAATTTTACACAGGTCTCCAACATATAATTTAATTGTGGTTCGAACCGGACCATATCTTGATATCGTTTTAATAGCAGAGCAACTCTTTTCTTATATCCTTTTTAGCCTAAGAAGAGATGCCGGGAAAACAACTCGACAAATGCGATCCATGGTGGAGGGTACATAAGATTCGGCCCGGCCGAACTTAGCACGCTTTTACTTGTTAAAGATCAACAGGTAGACGGACGGACATGGCTAGATCGTCGTATTTTGTAGGGTCGGAAATGGATTTTTCGATGTGTTGCAAACGGAATGACAAAATAAATATACCCCCATCCTTCGGTGGTGGGTATAATAATAAATTGAAATAAATTAAAAAACTAAATAAAATAAAATGGTAGAGTAAAATATTCTATGCAATATTCCGTTCAAATTCATACTCGCTCTCAATGTAATGTATTTATTTGCTATTCTAGCAACAATGTTTGGCATATTAAGCAGTAATGTGTGTTCAATTTCTTAGCAGAGTTTTTAAATAGTTGAAACAGCAGATTTTGTTAGTTGAAATAGCAAACGGAAATGTTTACTAAAACGGCAGCCCTTATTTGTTGAAAAATCATTTTAACTTGCCCATTTCAGCATGCGAAAGCTGATGTTTGTTTTTTTTAATAACAGATTTCGTTGAGTGTAGGTTTCAAACATACGCATTGCCATATTTACACATAAACGAGCAGAAGATATTTCAGTTTTGCACGGAATTGCCTTAAATTTGATACCCGTCTGAACACATCTCTCGAAATTCATCAAAATCGGTACAAATTTAGATATAACATCACTATAATGATCTCGCACAATCCAAACTTATCAAAAAGAGTCATGTTCAATTTCTAGTCTGCAAATATACGAAATATCTCAACCCGTTCAACAGATTAAAAGTGTTGATGTGGTATGTACTGAAAACATTATCTTTAACTACAAAACCATCACTTTCTTGTTTCTTATTTGTCTTTTAACCAAGATTTTAGTATTTGTAACAGTAACCACACCAAATAAAACATGAAACAAATTAAAGAATGCTAAGTTCGGCCGGGCCGAATCTTATATACCCTTATACACCATGGATCTCATTTGTCGAGTTCTTTTCCCTATATCCCTTTTGAGGCAAACAAAGGATAAAAGAAAATATTTGCTATGCTATTGGAGCTACATCAAGTTATGGTCCGATTCGGACCATTAAAGCCTATAACGCTGAACGCATTCGAATCCTGGAGAGAACGTCGGACAAAGCGGTGTTTATCTCATCTTAATGTTGGCGAGGTACAATGCCATGCATGGTAATTTAAAAAATTTTCCGCAAAGAGGAGTCGCACTGCGAGACGCCGTTCGGACTCGGCTATTAAAAAAGGTCCCTTATCGTTGAGTTTAAACTTGAATCGGAATCGGGCGGGCACCGGCACTTTGAAATTACTGAAATTAGATATCAAATTAGTTCTTTATTCCCAACAGAAATGAAGTTCAGTTTAGGGGGTGCTTTAGTGCGTACCCCAAAACACCTGACTTCAAAATTGGATATCAAACGCGTTTTCTACTACCCACTGGGTAAAATCAGTTCAGCGAAGTATCATATAGTCATAAGGGGCCCAATGGCGTTTTTGAAGGGTGGCGTGACCCCCTATACTTCGATCTGATTTTGTATACCAGATTCGAAATCTACCCCCGAATAACTTTCATTTGAGCCCCATATTGAAATGAACGTCCGATATATCTGTTTGGGGGAGTTTGGGGCTGGGGCGGCCCGATGGGTACTTATACTCAAACTTTAAACCATATTCGTATTCTAGTCTACAATACCTTTTATTTGATACCTATATTGTCCCGATCGGTCCACATTTGATTTTGGGTTGTGTTTTTGGCATAAGGGGGAGGTCCGTCCCCCTTCTGATATATATCCTTTGTTTCCTTCCAGACAAATCTACACAATATGCGAAAAATTCGAAAAAATCGGTTCTGCCGTTTTTCAGTCTATACGAAACAGACAAACCGAGTCCCATATATTCGTGATTAGCTAATGTGCCCATTTTTGGCGTTTATGTTGGGATGGAGTGTATAGGGGGTATACTTCAAGATGAATTCGTATGCCAGATTCGTTATCTACTCCCACATACTTTTTATTTGATATCCATATTGTACCAATAGGTCCACTCTTGACTTTGGGTGCTGTTTTTGGGGTAATGGTGGAGGGTCCGCCCCATCCGTTGTCAATAAATTATACAGCCTATTCCTACGTCCTGACCATATTCGTATTCTACTCCCGAATACCTTTCATTTGAATCCCATATTGTCTTGATCGTCAAATAAACCTATTTCAAGGGGGTTGGGGCTGGGTCGGCCCCCAGGTACTTGGACCCAATTTTTTTATGAATTTCGTATTCTTCTCTTGAATACCTTTCATTTGAATCGCATATTGTCCCGATCGGTCCACTTATATTTTCAGGTAGTACTTTTAGGGTAAGGGGGAGGGTCCGCCCCCTCCCGATATAAAAAAATTATATAGCCTATGTTTCCTTCCAGACCAACCTACACAATCTGTGATAATTTCAAGGTAATTGGTTCAGCCGTTTTTGTGTCTATACGGAACAAACAAACAAACCGAGAAACAAACAAGCAAACACAAATTGAATTTTATATATAAGACTATCTGAGCCCGGCCCGCTCTGCTGCGCCCGATTATGATATGTTGGAGAGAAGTACTATAAAATTGAACATTTCTGCGTAATTGTAGTTGAAAATGCATTCCAAATTGCCTATGGATTTTTCTACACTCAAATACCTCTTATTTAAACCCCACATTGCAATGGTCAGTAAAAGTCCTTCTTGGGGTGTGGTGGACCCCCAGACACTTAGTCCCAAAAGTGGAAGTCAATTTCGTGCTTTATTCCCAAAGACCTTTCATATTGCCATGATCGGTAAATATGTCCGATTTGAGGGGTTTTATAGTGGTAGGGTGACCCACGAAACACTTAGTTCCGCAATTGGATATCAGATTCGTTTTCTACTCTCAAATACCTTTAATTTGAGTCCCATGTTGTAGTGGTTGGTCAATAAATCCGTTTGCCGGGTTTTGGGTGTGGGCGGCTCTCCTAGGCATCCCACCCCAGAATTTGATATCAAATTGTTTGCTTTTAGATCCTTCCTATGTTTGTATATTTTATTTTTATACCCTCCACCATAAGATGGGGGGTATACTAATTTCGTCATTCTGTTTGTAACTACTCGAAATATTCGTCTGAGAACCCATAAAGTATATATATTCTTGATCGTCGTGACATTTTATGTCGATCTAGCCATGTCCGTCCGTCTGTCCGTCCGTCCGTCCGTCCGTCCGTCCGTCTGTCTGTCCAAAGCACGCTAACTTCCGAAGGAGTAAAGCTAGCCGCTTGAAATTTTGCACAAATACTTCTTATTAGTGTAGGTCGGTTGGTATTGTAAATGGGCCATATCGGTCCATGTTTTGATATAGCTGCCATATAAACCGATCTTGGGTCTTGATTTCTTGAGCCTGTAGAGTGCGCAATTCTTATCCAATAGGAATGAAATTTTGCACGACGTGTTTCGTTATGATATCCAACAACTGTAAAAAGTATGGTTCAAATCGGTTCATAACCTGATATAGCTGTCATATAAACCGATCTTAGGTCTTGACTTCTTGAGCCTCTAGCGTGCGCAATTCTTAACCGATCAGAATGAAATTTTGCATGACGTGTTTTGTTATGATATCCAACAACTGTGCCAAGTATGGTTCAAATCGGTTCATAACCTGATATAGCTGCCATATAAACCGATCTTGGGTCTTGACTTCTTGAGCCACTAGCGTGCGCAATTCTTATCCGAATGGAATGGAATTTCGCACGACGTGTTTTGTTATAATATCCAACAACTGTGACAAGTATAGTTCAAATCGGTCCATAACCTGATATAGCTGTCATATAAACCGATCTTGGGTCTTGACTTCTTGAGCCTCTAGAGTGCGCAATTCTTATCGGATTGGAATGAAATTTTGCACGACGTGTTTTGTTATGATATCCAACAACTGTGCCAAGTATGGTTCAAATCGGCCTATAACCTGATATAGCTGCCATATAAACCGATCTTGGGTCTTGACTTCTTGAGCCTCTAGAGTACGCAATTCTTATCCGATTGGAATGAAATTTTGCACGACGTGTTTTGTCATTATATCCAACAACTGTGCCAAGTATGGTTCAAATCGGTCCATAACCTGATATAGCTGCCATATAAACCGATCTTGGGTCTTGACTTCTTGAGCCTCTAGAGGACGCAATTCTTATCCGAATGGAATGGAATTTCGCAAGACGTGTTTTGTTATGATACCCAACAACTGTGCCAAGTATGGTTCACATCGGTCCATAACCTGATATAGCTGCCATATAAACCGATCTTGGGTCTTGACTTCTTGAGCCTCTAGAGGGCACAATTCTTATCCGATTTCAATTAGTTTTTGCACGAAGTATTTCGTTATGATATTCAACAACTGTGCCAAGTATGGTTGAAATCGGTCGATAATCTGATATAGCTGTCATATAAACAGATCTGGGGATTTGACTTCTTGAGCTTCTGGAGGGCGCAATTCCTATCCGATTTGGCTGAAATTTTGCATGACGTATTTTATTTATACTTTCAACAACTGTGTCAAATAAGGTTCAAATCGGTTCATAACCTGATATAGCTGCCATATAAACCGATCTGGGATCTTGACATCTTGACCCCTAGAAGTCGCAATTATTATCCAATATGCCTGAAATTTTGTACGACTGATCCTCTCATGACCATCAACAAACGTGTTTATTATGGTCTGAATCGGTCTATAGCCCGATACAGATCCCATATAAATCGTTCTCTCTATTTTACTTCGTGAGCCCCAATGGGCGCAATTCTTATACGAATTGGCTGAAATTTTACACAGGTCTCCAACATATAATTTTATTGTGGTCCGAACCGGACCATATCTTGATATCGTTTTAATAGCAGAGCAACTCTTTTCTTATATCCGTTTTTGCCTAAGAAGAGATGCCGGGAAAAGAACTCGACAAATGCGATCCATGGTGGAGGGTATATAAGATTCGGCCCGGCCGAACTTAGCACGCTTTTACTTGTTCTTTATTCAAAGGACCGATAGGTTGTCATAACAAAGATATATGCTGATGATCAATTTTTCCCACTCTGCCCTCTCTCTGTTCATGTTGGCATGTTTTTAATTCGATCAACTAAATCCAATTGGATCAAACAATTTCAGTTGAAGACTACCAGATGACGCTAATTTAAATGTTACTCGCTTACAGTGGTGGTGGTTGTTTATTAATAGTCATTCATAGACAACCACCATACCATTTGCCTACCTATTAAATAGTCATCATTTAGTCTTTTTTTTGATACCCACCACCGTTTCCAACATATCGAAATATCCATTTCCGAACCTATAAGGTATATATTATATATATTCTTGATCAGCGCAAAAATCTAAAACGATCTAGCCGTGCCCGTCCGTCTGTCTGTTGAAATCACTCTACAATCTTTAAAAATAGAGATATTGAGCTGAAACTTTGCACAGATTCCTCTTTTGTCCATAAGCAGGTTTATGTCGAAGATGGGCTATATCGGACTATATCTTGATATAGCCCCCATATAGACCGATCCGCCGATTTAGGGTCTTAGGCCCATAAAAGCCACATTTATTAACCGATTTTGCTGAAATTTGGGACAGTGAGTTGTGTTGGGCCCTTCAACATCCTTCGTCCATTTGTCTCAGATCGGTCTATATGGCATCTATAGCCAAATCTGGGCCGATCTGAGACAAATGGACGAAGGATGTTGAAGGGCCCAAAACAACTATGATATAGACATATCTATTCGAAGCAATTTTCGGGCTTGGGCTACCCTTTGGATACTTGAATCCAAATTTTTATACCAATATTGTCCCTATCGGTCAACTTTTGATTTGGGTGGCGTTTTTGTGGTAACAGGGGAGGATTCTCCCCCTTCGAACATCAACAAATAACATAGCCTATACCTCCTTCCTGACCATATTCGTAATCTACTCGCGAATACCTTTCATTCGAGCCTCATATTGCCATTATCGACCAATAAACCAATTTGGGGGGTTTTTGGGAAATCGTACTCTACTCTTGAATACCTTTCATTTAGTCCCATATTGTCCCAATCGGTCCACATTTAGTTTTGGGTGGTACTTTTGGGGTAAGTAGGAGGGTCCGCCCCCGTTGCGATTACAAAAACTTATATAGCCTATTGCTCCATCCGGACCATATTCTTAATTTACTCCCGAATACCTTACATTCGATTGCCATTTTGTCATTATCGTCCAATATATTTATTTTGGGGGATTTTTGTGGTCGGGCGGCCCCCAAATTACTTGAACCCAATTTTTAATATGGAATGGTATATGTACTCTACTCGTGAATACCTTTTATTTAAGTCCCATATTGTCCCAATCGGTTCACTTTATTTTTGGCTGGTACTTTTGGGGTAAGGGGTAGGGTCTGCCCCCAATGCGAAATCCAACAATTAAAAAGGCGTTAAGTTCGGCCGGGCCGAACTTTGGATACCCACCACCTCAGGTATATATGTAAACCACCTTTCGTCAAAATCCGGTGAAAAATGCATACCTTATGCCCCACAGCAGCTATATCGAAATGTGTTCCGATTTGGACCAAATACTAATAAGTACAAGTCATTGTTCAAATGTGTATAACAAAATATTTATCTTTTTAGTAGCTATATCTAAAAATAAATTGATCTGAACCTTATACGACACGGATGTCGAAAAGCCTAACATAAGCCATTGTGTCTCATTTCAGCGAAATCGGATTATAAATCGGTCTATATGGTAGCTATAACCAATCTGGAACGATCTAGGAAAAATTGAAGAAGGGTGTCGAAGGGCCTAACACAACTCACTGTCCCAAATTTTGGCAAAATCGGCCAATAAATACACCTTTTATGGGCACAAAACCTTAAATCGAGAGAGCGATCAATATGGCAGTTATATCCAAATCTGGATCGATCTGAGCCAAATTAAAAACGGATGTCCAGTGGTCGAACACAACTCACTGCCCCAAATTTCAGCAATTTCGGACAATAAATGTTGCTTTTATGTGCCAAAGACCCCAAATCGGCGGAGCGGTCTATATGGCAGCTATATCCAAATCTAGACCGATCTAGGCCAAATTGAAGAAGGATGTTGAAGGGTTTAACAACTCATTGTCCCAAATTTCAGCAAAATCGGATAATAAATGTGGCTTTTATGGGCCTAAGACCCTAAATCGGCGGATCGGTCTTCGAACTTAACCTGCTTATGGATAATCAAGTAAAAGCGTGCTAAGTTCGGCCGGGCCGAATCTTATATACCCTCCACCATGGATCGCATTTGTCGGGTTCTTTTCCCGGCATCTCTTCTTAGGCAAAACAAGTAAAAGCGTGCTAAGTTCGACCGGGCCGAATCTTATATACCCTCCACCATGGATCGCATATGTCGAGTTTTTTTCCCGGCATCTCTTCTTAGGCAAAAAAAGGATATAAGAAAAGATTTGCTCTGCTATTAGAGCGATATCAAGATATGGTCCGGTTTGGACCACAATTAAATTATATGTTGGAGACCTGTGTAAAATATCAGCCAATTCGAATAAGAATTGCGCCCTTTGTGGGCTCAAGAAGTAAAATAGAGAGATCGATTTATATGGGAGCTATATCAGGCTATAAACCGATTAAGACCATAATAAACACGTATGTTAATGGTCATGAGAGAATCCGTCGTACAAAATTTCAGGCAAATCGGATAATAATTGCGACCTCTAGAGGCTCAAGAAGTCAAGATCCCAGATCGGTTTATATGGCAGCTGTATCAGGTTATGGACCGATTTCAAACATATTTGGCACATTTGTTGGATATCATAACAAAATACTACGTGCAAAATTCATTCAAATTGGATAAGAATTGCGCCCTCTAGAGGCTCAAGAAGTCAAGACCCAAGATCGGTTTATATGACAGCTATATCAGGTTATGAACCGATTTGAACCATACTTGGCACAGTTGTTGGATATCGTAACAAAACACGTCGTGCAAAATTTCATTCAAATCGGATAAGAATTGCGCACTCTAGAGGCTCAAGAAGTCAAGACCCAAGATCGGTTTATATGGCAGCTGTATCAGGTTATGGACCGATTTGAACTATACTTGGCACAGTTGTTGGATGTCATAAAAAAACACGTCGTGCAAAATTTCATTCCAATCAGATAAGAATTGCGCACTCTAGAGGCTCAAGAAGTCAAGACCCAAGATCGGTTTATATGGCAGCTATATCAGTTTATGGACCGATTTGAACCATACTTATCACAGTTGTTGGATGTCATAACAAAACACGTCGTGCAAAATTTCATCCCAATCGTATAGAATTGCGCACTCTAGAGGCTCAAGAAGTCAAGACCCAAGATCGGTTTATATGGCATCTATATCAAAACATGGACCGATATGGCCCATTTACAATACCAACCGACCTACACTAATAAGAAGTATTTGTGCAAAATTTCAAGCGCCTAGCTTAACTCCTTCGGAAGTTAGCGTGCTTTCGACAGACAGACGGACGGACGGACGGACGGACGGACGGACAGACGGACGGACATGGCTAGATCGACATAAAATTTCACGACGATCAAGAATATATATACTTTATGGGGTCTCAGACGAATATTTCGAGTAGTTACAAACAGAATTACGAAATTAGTATACCCCCCATCTTATGGTGGAGGGTATAAAAAGGATATAAGCAAAGAAGTTAAATAGAGAGATCGATTTATATGGGAGCTATATCAGGCTGTAAACCAATTCAGACCATAATAAACACGTATGTTAATGGTCATGAGAGAATCCGTCGTACAAAATTTCAGGCAAATCGGATAATAATTGCGACCTCTAGAGGCTCAAGAAGTCAAGATCCCAGATCGGTTTATATGGCAGCTATATCAGGTTATGAACCGATTTGAACCATATTTGGCACAGTTGTTGGACATCATAACCAAATACTACGTGCCAAAATTCATTCAAATTGGATAAGAATTGCGCCCTCTAGAGGCTCAAGAAGTCAAGACCCAAGATCGGTTTATATGACAGCTATATAAGGTTATGGACCGATTTGAACCATACTTGGCACAGTTGTTGGATATCGTAACAAACCACGTCGTGCAAAATTTCATTCCAATCGGATAAGAATTGCGCACTCTAGAGGCTCAAGAAGTCAAGACCCAAGATCGGTTTATATGGCAGCTATATCAGGTTATTAACCGATTTGAACCATACTTGGCACAGTTGTTGGATGTCATAACGAAAAACACCGCGTGCAAAATTTCATTCCAATCGGATAAGAATTGCGCACTCTAGGGGCTCAAGAAATCAAGACCCAAGATCGGTTTATATGGCAGCTATATCAAAACATGGACCGATATGGCCCATTTACAATACCAACCGACCTACACTAATAAGAAGTATTTGTGCAAAATTTCAAGCGGCTAGCTTTACTCCTTCGGAAGTTAGCGTGCTTTCGACAGACAGACGGACGGACGGACGGACAGACGGACGGACATGGCTAGATCGACATAAAATTTCACGACGATCAAGAATATATATACTTTATGGGGTCTCATATGAATATTTCGAGTAGTTACAAACAGAATGACGAAATTAGTATACCCCCTTATGGTGGAGGGTATAAAAAGGATATAAGAAAAGATTTGCTCTGCTATTAGAGCGATATCAAGATATGGTCCGGTTTGGACCACAATTAAATTATATGTTGGAGACCTGTGTAAAATGTCAGCCAATTCGAATAAGAATTACGCCCTTTGTGGGCTCAAGAAGTAAAATAGAGAGATCGATTTATATGGGAGCTGTATCGGGCTATAGACCGATTCAGACCATAATAAACACGTATGTTAATGGTCATGAGAGAATCCGTCGTACAAAATTTCAGGCAAATCGGATAATAATTGCGACCTCTAGAGGCTCAAGAAGTCAAGTCCCCAGATCTGTTTATATGACAGCTATATCAGGTTATGAACCGACTTGTACTTTATTTGACATAGTTGTTGAAAGTAACAATAAAAAATGTCTTGCGAAATTTCAGCCAAATCGGATAGGAATTGCGCCCTCTAGAAGCTCAAGAAGTCAAGTCCCCAGATCTGTTTATATGACAGCTATATCAGGTTATGAACTGATATGAACCATATTTGGCACAGTTGTTGCATATCATAACAAAATACTACGTGCCAAAACTACTTTATTTGACATAGTTGTTGAAAGTAACAATAAAAAATGTGTTGCGAAATTTCAGCCAAATCGGATAGGAATTGCGCCCTCTAGAGGCTCAAGAAGTCAAGACCCAAGATCGGTTTATATGACAGCTATATAAGGTTATGGACCGATTTCAACCATACTTGGCACAGTTGTTGGATATAATAACAAAACATGTCGTGTAAAATTTCATTCCATTCGGAAAAGAATTGCGCACTATAGAGGCTCAAGAAATCAAAACCCCAGATCGGTGTATATGGCAGCTATATCAGGTTATGGACCGATTTGAAACATACTTTGCACAGTTGTTGAATGTCATAACAAAACACCTCGTGCAAAGTTTCATCCCAATCGGATAAGAATTGCGCACTCTAGAGGCTGAAGAAGTCAAAACCCAATATCGGTTTATATGGCAGCTATATCAAAACATGGACCGATATGGCCCATTTACAATACCAACCGACCTACACTAATAATAAGTATTTGTGCAAAATTTCAAGCGGCTAGCTTTACTCCTTCGGAAGTTAGCGTGCTTTCGACAGACAGACGGACGGACGGACAGACGGACTTACATGGCTAGATCGACATAAAATGTCGCGACGATCAAGAATATATATACTTTATGGAGTCTCAGACGAATATTTCGAGTAGTTATAAACAGAATGACGAAATTAGTATACCCCCCATCTTATGGTGGAGGGTATACAAATTTGTTCATTGTTCTAAAATTAATAAGAGTACTCCTAATGTCTGCAATAATCGACTTGATAATAAGATTCAGCAAGCATACATACGTACATATGTATGTTAATTTTTTCGTCTCGACTTTGATTGTTACCGCTCATAGTTCTGAATTCAATAATGATGATTAGAGAATAACTACCAAAGTGACAACAAGTGTTTCATTGCTATGGGTAATTTTTGTGCTTTTGCTGCTTTTGGTTTTTGCTTAGAGATATTGGTTCTTGAATATTCGCAGTCAGTGACAACAACAAAATAAATTACGAGCTGTGAGACAACCATTTGGAAAACAACAGTTATGCTTGCTGCGAAACGAGGATTATTGGCTCAACGAGAAGAGGTTTACTTTAAACTGTGCAACAAAAAATAAAGTGATTGGCTGTGAATCGTGAGGTAAACGATTTGTCTATACACAATTAACATCGGCATACTAAAGTCGAATCCTTGAGTTAGGAATTCTGTCTCATATCATATCGGGCAGATTCCGGGTTTGTCAAATCAGGCAAGCCTAGAACATTGGCGACCGTGACAGGACATTGCATTTCTTCCTAAATCTACGATCTTTTATAGCAGAGTTGTGGTAAAGCCGACCTTGCCAAGGCCTTTAATCTATAGGAGCTATAATTAAACAAATTGAACCGATACATCTCTTCGGAATAAAGTTGTTTTTTATTTTCTTCAATTGCACGTCAAAACTGGTTCGTGGAATTTCATTTAGTTCAAGTCATGTGAGAGTCACTTGTTGTTCATGCAAAGGAAATAAAAATTTCGGTGTCTCATGCGACTTTTCTCGGCGCCATTTTGCTACAATAGTTTGTACAACGTCGTCATACTTTGCACTATCAAGTACGATTGAGACATAATTGGAAGTTCCAGCTTTTAATTTTTTTGGCCATTATATCACATTCGAGATTAGCAGTTTCAGAAATAATTTCCACTTCATAAAACATGAACGAGGCAGTAGCAGAAATTCCTCATAGGGATCCTACTATTGAAGAGCTAAAACAGCAGCTCGGAAGGCAGTATGACTCGTATTAAAAATGTAGTAGAGTCCAATAGTAGTTTGTCTTCTACTGAATTAGAATGTCGCTTAGAATTATTGAATCGTATTACAAACAGGCATTGTATTGTAGTACCAGGGCCAAATTGAACGACTGACCCCTAATATCAGTGGCAGGCCTGAAATTGAGGAATTGTTCATCAGCATTAAAATATGGATATTAGCCCTCATTGGCAATGGCTGTCGTCAGAGCATTGACGAACAATCATTCCTTGTGCCCCATACTTCGTCAACTCGTTTACCAAACTTGAAACTTCCTAAGTTTGATGGAAAGTATTTGGAACAAAACAAGTAAAAGCGTGCTAAGTTCGGCCGGGCCGAATCTTATATACCCTCCACCATGGATCGCATTTGTCGAGTTCTTTTCCCGGCATCTCTTCTTAGGCAAAAAAGGATATAAGAAAAGAGTTGCTCTGCTATTAAAACGATATCAAGATATGGTCCGGTTCGGATCACAATTATTTTATATGTTGGAGACCTGTGTAAAATTTCAGTCAATTCGTATAAGAATTGCGCCCATTGGGGCTCACGAAGTAAAATAGAGAGAACGATTTATATGGGATCTGTATCGGGCTATAGACCGATTCAGACCATAATAAACACGTTTGTTGATGGTCATGAGAGGATCCGTCGTACAAAATTTCAGGCATATCGGATAATAATTGCGACCTCTACGGGTCAAGAAGTCAAGATCCCAGATCGGTTTATATGGCAGCTATATCAGGTTATGAACCGATTTGACACAGTTGTTGAAAGTAAAAATAAAATACGTTATGCAAAATTTCAGCCAAATCGGATAGGAATTGCGCCCTCTAGAAGCTCAAGAAGTCAAATCCCCAGATCTGTTTATATGGCAGCTATATCAGGTTATGGACCGATTTAAACCATACTTGGCACAGTTGTTGGATATCATAACAAAACACGTCGTGCGAAATTTCATTCCAATCGGATAAGAATTGCGCACTCTAGAGGCTCAAGAAGTCAAGACCCAAGATCGGTTTATATCGCAGCTATATCCGGTTATGGACCGATTTGAACCATACTTGGCACAGTTGTTGGATATCATAACAAAACACGTCGTGCGAAATTCCATTCCATTCGGATAAGAATTGCGCCCTCTAGAGGCTCAAGAAGTCAAGACCCAAGATCAATTTATATGGCAGCTATATCAGGTTATAAACCGATTTGAACCATACTTGGCATAGTTGTTGGATATAATTACAAAACACGTCGTGCAAAATTTCATTCAAATCGGATAAGAATTGCGCACTCTAGAGGCTCAAGAAGTCAAGACCCAAGATCGGTTTATATGACACATGGACCGATATGGCCCATTTACAATACCAACCGACCTACACTAATAAGAAGAATTTGTGCAAAATTTCAAGCGGCTAGCTTTACTCCTTCGGAAGTTAGCGTGCTTTCGACAGACAGACGGACGGACGGACGGACAGACGGACGGACATGGCTAGATCGACATAAAATTTCACGACGATCAAGAATATATATACTTTATGGGGTCTCAGATGAATATTTCGAGTAGTTACAATCAGAATGACGAAATTAGTATACCCCCCATCTTATGGTGGAGGGTATAAAAATGTCATAAATACTGTCAACTATCTGGTTCATAGGGAATAAAGAATTCCCACATCCGAAAAGTTCAACCACTTGCTATTGTGTCTCAGCGGTGAAGCACTATCGACTATCTAGGCATTTCAAGTCACACACAAAAATTATCCTTAAGCTCTTAACCGATTGAAAGAAAGATATGATAATGACATTGATTTTTGTGGAGAACGTAACATCAATGTTTGAACTTCCGAAAACAAGCAAGGCAACTAAGGAATGTTGTAGATACAATTTCGGCGCTATATAGCTACCAAAAGAGGGACGAATTTATAGATGGCTGACTGCTGATCGATGTTAGACAAAAGTTGTCAACAACTTGATGCGCAGTGTAGTCATCTGAACAACGTATGGCACATTCCAACACAAGTCTGATTCCCATATTAAGAGCGCCATATTGGCAACTGAGTTGGTACTTATTCGTGACTCCGAGGAAAATTCCAAATGGGGAGAGCCCTTCTGGGTTCATGTTCCCAAGTAAATTTCATAAGCGAACGACTATCGAACTCCCTCAATTTGAGGAAATCTAGAAACACAGTGGATATTTTGTGAATTGGAGCTTCAGGAGTGAAAGTTGCATACAAAACGCAAAGCACTGTTCGATCTCGATTAAATAATTTTGAACTGTCTCTAGAATTTTTAAAAGCTCACAAGATTTCTGGCTATCATCCTGATGAAAATATTCCTATCCCAGAGTTTAATTTGCCCCAGAACATTGACCTTGCGGATCCAGAGTTCCATTGCAGAAAAGGAATAGATTTACTACTTGGTGCCGAGCCATTTTTCTCTCCTCTCTCTGTCGGACAAATTAAATTAAATTAAATTAAACTAAATTAAACTGGGCGATAGTTTACCCACTTTGCAAAAGACCCTTCTTGGACGGATTGTTTCTGGCAGGTATACCAGTAACCAAAAGGTTCAATCTTCTAAATCGAGCTACTCAGTAGTGAAAGACGTTTTTGCCAAAATTAAGAAAAATGTCGAGATGCTTTTGAAATTAGATGCCGTTGAAGGAAACCGTGAACTACTGTCCATAGAACAACAACAATACCAGAAACATGTTCAGACCAATGTTACGATACAAGATGACGGAAGAATTATGGTCCTTCTTTCTCTTAAAGAGACTCCCTCGTCACTTGAAAGTTCTAACGATATTGCGATGCGACGATTCTTGTCATTGGAGCGGAAACTGAATCAAAATCAACAATTGAAAGAAGGTTACGCTAATTTTCTCAAAGAGTACGAAGAGGTGGGCCATATGCCGAAGGTTGATGAAAATTCCATCCCCACTCCGAAGTACTACATACCTCACCATTGTATTTTACAGCCACAAAGTACGTCAACAAAACTCCGTGTTGTGTTTGACGCATCGTGCAGGCCATCATCACAATTGTTTTTTAATGATATAATGATTGTGGGTCCCAAAATCTTTTATTAATCACTCTGCTCCATTTCAGGTGTCACCGCTATGGCTTAACTGCTGATATTGCAAAAATGTATTGGCAAGTGTTAGTGCATTCTTACTATAGAAGCCTCCAACTAATACTAATAATATGCACTAAATAAGGTTACCTATGGCACAGCATTAGCCCCGTACTTAGCTATTCGAAGTATACTTTTCGCTGACGAACGTTTCCCGAAGCTTTACGAAACTGGCAAAGCTGTTGCTTTTACGTAGATGATATGCTCGCTGGTGCCGATGACCTGCACTCTTTGAGCTAATCAAAGACGAGGTAACTGAAATATTGACTCATTCAAAATTTTCCCTCTCCAAATGGCACAGTAACTGTCCGGAATTTCTGTCAACTGACACTGACATAAAAGAAGTTTGAATTGATGACCATTTAACAAGTACTTTGGGTAAATCGTGGCACACTTCAGATGATACATTTCGATTCTAGTTCCGACCATCAAAATCGTATTCGCATAATACGAAGTGAACTATTTTATCTCCGACATCAACTCTATTTGATCCAATGGGCCTAATCAGTCCTCTTGTTATTAAAGCAAAAATATTGTTGCAGCGGTTATAGATTCTAAAATCTGATTGGGACGAATCAGCACCCCAGGAAATATACACGGCATGGAACAATTTATTGGCCGACTACAAAAACTTGCCACAACTGGAAATACGGCGATAAGTCCGATTAACTAATTTGACTGACTTTCATACACATAGATTTGGGGACGCATCCACCAAGGCTTACGGTTGTTGTATCTATTTTCGACGTATCGATTCTTTTGGCAACGTCACACATTTATTAGCGTCTAAGTCAAGAGTTGCCCCACTGAAAACAAGAACATTGCCTCGACTTGAGCTATGCGATTCCCATATATTAGCAGTTTTTTGGAATCAATTAAAACCTTATTTTAAGTATCCCACTTCAAAGGTTTACTTCTGAAAAACTCATTCATCAATCTTATCAACATTCGTTGGGAATCGCGTATCTGATATCAAAGAATAATCTGGCGATATGATTTGGCGTCATGTTCCAACAGATAAAAATTCAGCTGACTTGGTGACCCGTGGCAGCTCTGTTTCTGATCTTATCGAGTCAAATTGATTCCAAAGCCCATCATTTTTATTATCATGCTGATCCAAGGCCATTGGTTTCATTCATCCAACAACAATTTTGAATCGTTAACTGCCGTTCGTTAGCTAGATAGGTGGTTAATAAGTGCATATATTGCACCAGGTATAAACCAAAGTCTCAAGTGATATGTAACCTTCCTAAAGATAGAGTAACTAGTTCCCGCCAATTTTAAATTTTGCAGGCACGATTCCGATATACCTCAGAATTCGGTGCAAAATACCATGTATATCATATATCGCTACATTTATGTGCTTCGTAACTAAGGTCGTTCATATGGAAGCTATTTTGGACCTCTCTAGCGATGCGTTTATAATAGAAGCATTCAAGCGGTTCAACGAGCGAAGGGGAATACCTGGTAAAATCTATTGCAACAATGCCACAAACTTTGTTGGTGCCTAAAAGTAACAAATAAAGCTGCAATTGAATAGTTTACCTCATCAAAACATATACAATTTGTGTTTATTCCACCCCGAGCGCCCCACTTTGGTGGTATGTGGAAAGCGGCCGTAAAATCTGCAAAAGGTCACTTATTCCGCACTCTTCTCCAAGCACGGCTTACTTTTGAAGAGCTTACCGCAGCCCTGATACAGATAGAAGCAATTATATAACTCTCGCCCTATTTCTCCACAATCTACAGATCCAAATGACTTAGGAGTACTGACACCGGCTCATTTTTTAAGCTGCCATTTGATTGCCTTACCGGAAAAACAATGTTCGAGAATGAGATTTCCGTTAGTCAGAAATGACAACAAATTTCTGCTGTTTAAACTAATTTCTAACGCAGATTGCACGCAGAATATTTGAATTAGTTGCAAAATCGGTATTGATGGAAAATGCATCAGAAAAATTTGCAAGTAAATGACACGGTTATTATCCACGAAGATAATGTCCCACCAATGAAATGGACAATTGGTCGTGTAATAAGTGTCACACTTGGTGCAGATGGTTTTGCCAGAGTTGCAGAGGTGACAATTCTAACCACGGTATTCCGCCGTCCAATGGCAAAGATAGCCATATTACCAGTTGATTGAAACCAGGGGTTTCAATGGGGCCCGGCATGTAGAATCACAATGATTTTTATACCCTCCACCATAAGATGGGGGGTATACTAATTTCGCCATTCTGTTTGTAACTACTCGAAATATTCGTCTGAGACCCCATAAAGTATATATATTCTTGATCGTCGTGAAATTTTATGTCGATCTAGCCATGTCCGTCCGTCCGTCCGTCCGTCCGTCTGTCTGTCGAAAGCACGCTAACTTCCGAAAGAGTAAAGCTAGCCGCTTGAAATTTTGCACAAATACTTCTTATTAGTGTAGGTCGGTTGGTATTGTAAATGGGCCATATCGGTCCATGTTTTGATATAGCTGCCATATAAACGGATCTTGGGTCTTGACTTCTTGAGCCTCTAGAGTGCGCAATTCCTATCCGATTGGGATCAAATTTTGCACGACGTGTTTGCTATGGCATCCAACATTTGTGCTAAGTATGGTTCAAATCGGTTTATAACCTGATATAGCTGCCATATAAACCGATCTTGGGTCTTGACTTCTTGAGCCTCTAGAGTGCGCAATTCTTATCCGATTGGAATGAAATTTTGCGCGACGTGTTTTGTTATGATGTCCAACAACTGTGCCGAGTATGATTCAAATAGGTCCTTAACCTGATATAGCTGCCATATAAACCGATCTTGGGTCTTGACTTCTTGAGCCTCTAGAGGTCGCAATTCTTATCCGATTGGAATGAAATTTCGCACGACGTGTTTTGTTATGATATCCAACAACTGTGCTAAGTATGGTTCAAATCGATCCATAATCTGATATAGCTGCCATATAAACCGATCTTGGGTCTTGACTTCTTGAGCCTCTATAGTGCGCAATTCTTATCCGATTGGCATGAAATTTTGCACGACATATTTTTTTATGATTTCCAACAAGTGTGCCAAGTATACTTCAAATCGGTTCATAAACTGATATAGCTGTCATATAAACAGATCTGGGGACTTGACTTATTGAGCTTCTAGAGGGCGCAATTCCTATCTGATTTGGCTGAAATTTTGCATGACGGTTTTTATTTTTTCTTTCAACAACTGTGTCAAATAAGGTTTAAAACGGTTCATAACCTGATGTAGCTGCCATATAAGCCGATCTGGGATCTTGATTTCTTGAGCCTCTAGAAGTCGCAATTATTATCAGATTTGCCTGAAATTTTGTACGATGGATCCTCTCTTGACCATCAACATACGTGTTTATTATGGTCTGAATCTGTTTATAGCCCGATAAGGCTCCCATATAAATCGATCTCTCGATTGTACTTCTTGAGCCCCCAAAGACATTCTACACAGGTCTCCAACTTAATTGTGGTCTAAACCGGATCATATCTTTAAATCGCTCTAATAGCAGAGCAAATCTTTTCTTATATCTTTTTTTGCCTAAGAAGAGATGTCGGGAAAAGAACTTGTTTTTCCTAAGAAGAGATGCCGGGAAAAGAACTCGACAAATGCGATCTATGGTGGAGGGTATATAAGATTCGGCCCGGCCGAACTTAGCACGCTTTTACTTGTTTTTGCCTAAGAATAGATGCGGGGAAAAGAACTCGGCAAATGCGATCCATGGTGGAGGGTATATAAGATTCGGCCCGGCCGAACTTATCACGCTTTTACTTGTTCTATAGATGAAATCATTTTGGCTCCACCGGATGGGTCCCTGGTTCCCATGTAAACTGGTTTCTTCATCATCCTTGTTCAGTTCCTAGGATTAATTTTTGCTGGTTTGAAAGAAGTTTGGTATAAAGCATAAAATTGTGCCCTTCAACTAAATTTATTTTGTATACATTTTTATACCCTCCACCATAAGATGGGGGGTATACTAATTTCGTCATTCTGTTTGTAACTACTTGAAATATTCGTCTGAGACCCCATAAAGTATATATATTCTTGATCGTCGTGAAATTTTATGTCGATCTAGCCATGTCCGTCCGTCTGTCCGTCCGTCCGTCCGTCCGTCTGTCTGTCGAAAGCACGCTAACTTTCGAAGGAGTAAAGCTAGCCGCTTGAAATTTTGCACAAATACTTCTTATTAGTGTAGGTCGGTTGGTATTGTAAATGGGCCATATCGGTTCATGTTTTGATATAGCTGCCATATAAACCGATCTTGGGTCTTGACTTCTTGAGCCTCTAGAGTGCGCAATTCTTATCCGATTGGGATGAAATTTTGCACGACGTGTTTTGTTATGACATCCAACAACTGTGCTAAGTATGGTTCAAATCGGTCCATAACCTGATATAGCTGCCATATAAACCGATCTTGGGTCTTGACTTCTTGAGCCTCTAGAGTGCGCAATTCTTATCCGATTGGAATGAAATTTTGCACGACGTGTTTTGTTATGACATCCAACAACTGTGCCAAGTATGGTTCAAATCGGTCCATAACCTGATACAGCTGCCATATAAACCGATCTTGGGTCTTGACTTCTTGAGCCTCTAGAGTGCGCAATTCTTATCCGATTGGAATGAAATTGTGCAGGACGTGTTTTGTTATGACATCCAACAGCTGTGCCAAGTATGGTTCAAATCGGTCCATAACCTGATATAGCTGTCATATAAACCGATCTTGGGTCTTGACTTCTTGAGCCTCCAGAGGGCGCAATTCTTATCCAATTTGAATGAATGTTGGCACGTAGTATTTTGTTATGATATCCAACAACTGTGCCAAATATGGTTCAAATCGGTTCATAACCTGATATAGCTGCCATATAAACCGATCTTGGGTCTTGACTTCTTGAGCCTCTAGAGGGCGCAATTATTGTAAGATTTAACTAAAATTTTGCAAGTAGTGTTTTGGTATTACTTTCAACAACTATGCTCAGTATGATTCAAATCGGTTCATAATCTGGTATAGCTGTCATATAAACCGGTCTTGGATCTTGACTTCTTGAGTCAAGTGATGGCGCAATTCTCATCCGATTTGGCTGAAATTTTGCATGAGGTGTTTTGTTATGACTTCCAATAATTATGCTAAGTATAGCGTAAATCGATATAGAACCTGATATAGCTGCCATATAAACCAATCTGGGATCTTGACTTCTCGAACCTCTAGAGGGCGCAATTCTCATCCGATTTGGCTGAAATTTTGTACAAGGCCTTCTCTTCAACATACGTGTCTAGTATGGTCTGAATCGATCAATAGCTTGATACAGCTCTTATATAAACCTATCTCCCGATTTTGCTTCTTGAGTCCTTACATGGCGCAATTCTTATCCGAATGAACTGAAATATTACACAATGACTTCTACAATGTCAATCAGCATTCTATTATGGTCCGAATCGGACTATAACTTGTTTTTACTCATTTTGTTTCGTTTTTAACCATCAATTTTCCGTTGGAAGTTATCAGATCGTTTGTCACTTCAACATATTTTTAACCATTTAAATTCATATCAACTATTCAAACAAAACTTTCGAGGAAAAAGAAATTTCTAATGGCATCCTTGTTATCGCCACATTCATATTTTTCAGTGACACAAATTTATTTTTGATGATATTGTCATTTAATGAATATAATTTTTGCAACTTTTCTCAATTCAATTACAAACACAAAAAGGGGAGAAAAAGGGGAAATAAAGAGGAAAACATAAACATGTTGTTATGCCAAACAGACCATTTCATATGATTGTTTGCTTGTATTGCCACAATTTTTTCAGTTTTTCTTTAAAGGGATGGAAATATTATCTCTTTCGTTGCTGGAGCGTGACCGACACCCACCCATTCACACACTCACATGTGCAGTTTGATTACAACTGTTTACAGGAATTATGCTTTCTTTGTCTACCTTGAAATCTACAGGAAAATAGTAATTTCTCCTGTTGCTATTATTGGTATGGTTGATATTCTGAAGAAAAATGTTTATACCCACCACCATAGGATGGGGGTATGCTAATCTAGTCACTCAGTTTGTAACACCTTGAAATATTGATCTGCGACTCCATAAAGTATATATATTCTTGATTGACTGGACATTCTCAGTCGATCTAGCCACGTTATCCGTCCGTCCGCACGTCTGTCCGTCCGTCTGTTTTGTCGAAATCACGATAACGGTCGAACCCTTAAAGCAAGCCGCTTGAAATTTGATGCAGACACCTCCTATCGATGCAGGTCGTTGGATTCCTTCTGATCTGGATATAGCTGCCATATAAAATAGACCTACCACTTGTCATCTTTAGCCTCCAGAAGCCGCAATTATTATCCGTAATGTTCTTCTAAGACTTCCAAAAGTCTTCCAACACTTTGTAAAGTTTGGACCAATTTGGTCTCTAACCTAATAAAGATCCCATATAAACCAATCTACCGAATTAACATTGGGAAACATTTTTCACGAAGTGTTTTTTATGACTTCCAAAAACGTACCACGAACGATTCAAATCAGTAAATTACCTGATATAACTCCCATATAAATCTATCTCCCGATCAGCCTATCACCACTTCTAGAAGCTTCAACGTTTGCCTAATGTGGCAGAAACTATGCACCGAAAATACAAATGCGACTTCAATGTTCAATTGTGCGAATTTTCAGCGGAATCCATGGTGGTGGGTTTCCAAGATTCGGCCCGGTCGAACTTTGCATATTTTATACCCTCCACCATAGGATGGGGGAATACTAACTTCGTCATTCGTCTGTCCGTGCCTCGGTCTGTCGAAAGCACAATAACTTTCGAAGGAGTTAAGTTAGCCGCTTGAAATTTTGAACAAATACTTCTTATAAGCGTAGGTCGATTAGGATTGTAAATGGGCCAAATCGGTCCATATTTTTATATAGCTGCCATATAAACCGATCTTGGATCTTGAATTCTTGAGCCACTAGCCATTCCAATTCCAAATGTTCAAAACAATTATGGTCCGAATCGGACTATAACTTGATGTAGCTCCAGTAGCATAACAATTATTTTTATACCCTCCACCATAAGATGGGGGGTATACTAATTTCGTCATTCTGTTTGTAACTACTTGAAATATTCGTCTGAGACCCCATAAAGTATATATATTCTTGATCGTCGTGAAATTTTATGTCGATCTAGCCATGTCCGTCCGTCTGTCCGTCCGTCCGTCCGTCCGTCCGTCTGTCTGTCGAAAGCACTCTAACTTTCGAAGGAGTAAAGCTAGCCGCTTGAAATTTTGCACAAATACTTCTTATTAGTGTAGGTCAGTTGGTATTGTAAATGGGCCATATCGGTTCATGTTTTGATATAGCTGCCATATAAACCGATCTTGGCTCTTGACTTCTTGAGCCTCTAGAAGGCGCAATTCTTATCCGATTGGGATGAAATTTTGCACGACGTGTTTTGTTATGACATCCAACAACTGTGCTAAGTATGGTTCAAATCGGTCCATAACCTGATATAGCTGCCATATAAACCGATCTTGGGTCTTGACTTCTTGAGCCTCTAGAGTGCGCAATTCTTATCCGATTGGAATGAAATTTTGCATGACGTGTTTTCTTATGACATCCAACAACTGTGCCAAGTATGGTTCAAATCGGTCCATAACCTGATACAGCTGCCATATAAACCGATCTTGGGTCTTGACTTCTTGAGCCTCTAGAGTGCGCAATTCTTATCCGATTGGAATGAAATTGTGCAGGACGTGTTTTGTTATTATATCCAACAGCTGTGCCAAGTATGGTTCAAATCGGTCCATAACCTGATATAGCTGTCATATAAACCGATCTTGGGTCTTGACTTCTTGAGCCTCCAGAGGGCGCAATTCTTATCCAATTTGAATGAATGTTGGCACGTAGTATTTTGTTATGATATCCAACAACTGTGCCAAATATGGTTCAAATCGGTTCATAACCTGATATAGCTGCCATATAAACCGATCTTGGGTCTTGACTTCTTGAGCCTCTAGAGGGCGCAATTATTGTAAGATTTAACTAAAATTTTGCAAGTAGTGTTTTGGTATTACTTTCAACAACTATGCTCAGTATGATTCAAATCGGTTCATAATCTGGTATAGCTGTCATATAAACCGGTCTTGGATCTTGACTTCTTGAGTCAAGTGATGGCGCAATTCTCATCCGATTTGGCTGAAATTTTGCATGAGGTGTTTTGTTATGACTTCCAATAATTATGCTAAGTATAGCGTAAATCGATATAGAACCTGATATAGCTGCCATATAAACCAATCTGGGATCTTGACTTCTCGAACCTCTAGAGGGCGCAATTCTCATCCGATTTGGCTGAAATTTTGTACAAGGCCTTCTCTTCAACATACGTGTCTAGTATGGTCTGAATCGATCAATAGCTTGATACAGCTCTTATATAAACCTATCTCCCGATTTTGCTTCTTGAGTCCTTACATGGCGCAATTCTTATCCGAATGAACTGAAATATTACACAATGACTTCTACAATGTCAATCAGCATTCTATTATGGTCCGAATCGGACTATAACTTGATATAGCTCCAATAGGATAACAGTTCTTATTCAATATTCTATGTTTGTCTAAAAAGAGATACCGCGCATAGAACTCGACAAATGCGATCAATGGTGGAGGGTATATAAGATTCGGCCCGGCCGAACTTAGCACGCTCTTACTTGTCTTTTATCCTTTGTTTGCCTCAAAAAAGATACAGGCAAAAGAACTCGACAAATGAGATCCATGGTGTAAAAGGGTATATAAGATTCGGCCCGGCCGAACTTAGCATGCTTTAATTTGTTTCATGTTTTATTTGGTGTGGTTATTGTTACAAATACTAAAATCTTGGCTAAAAGACAAATAATGAAACAAGAAAGTGACGGTTTTGTAGTTAAAGATAACGTTTTCAGTACATACCACATCAACACTTTTAAACTGTTGGACGGGTTGAGATATTTCGTATATTTGCAGACTAGAAATTGAACATGACTCTTTTTGATAAGTTTGGATTGTGCGAGATCATTATAGTGATGTTATATCTAAATTTGTACCGATTTTGATGAATTTCGAGAGATGTGTTCAGACGGGTATCAAATTTAAGGCAATTCCGTGCAAAACTGAAATATCTTCGGCTCGTTTATGTGTAAATATGGCAATGCGTATGTTTGAAACCTACACTCAACGAAATCTGTCATTAAAAATAGCAAACATCAGCTTTCGCATGCTGAAATGGGCAAGTTAAAATGATTTTTCAACAAACATGGGCTGCTGTTTTAGTAAACATTTCCGTTTGCTATTTCAACTAACAAAATCTGCTGTTTCAACTAAAGGGTGATTTTTTTGAGGTTAGGACTTTCATGCATTAGTATTTGACAGATCACGTGGGATTTCAGACATGGTGTCAAAGAGAAAGATGCTCAGTATGCTTTGACATTTCATCATGAATAGACTTACTAACGAGCAACGCTTGCAAATCATTGAATTTTATTACCAAAATCAGTGTTCGGTTCGAAATGTGTTCAAATTTTGACAAATTTTGTTCAGCGATGAGGCTCATTTCTGGTTGAATGGCTACGTAAATAAGCAAAATTGCCGCATTTGGAGTGAAGAGCAACCAGAAGCCGTTCAAGAACTGTCCATGCATCCCGAAAAATGCACTGTTTGGTGTGGTTTGTACGCTGGTGGAATCATTGGACCGTATTTTTTCAAAGATGCTGTTGGACGCAACGTTACGGTGAATGAACACATTTCGAACCGAACACTGATTTTGGTAATAAAATTCAATGATTTGCAAGCGTTGCTCGTTAGTAAGTCTATTCATGATGAAATGTCAAAGCATACTGAGCATCTTTCTCTTTGACACCATGTCTGAAATCCCACGTGATCTGTCAAATACTAATGCATGAAAATCCTAACCTCAAAAAAATCACCCTTTATTTACAAATTCTTCTAAAATATTGAATTTACATCAGTACTATTATAAATAGGCCAAAAATTGTTGCTATGATAGCAACTAAAAGCATTACATTGAGAGCGAGTATAAATTTGCATGAAATTTGAAATCAGTATACCCACGGCGTATATTAATTTCATCATGCCATTAGAAACTCCTCGAAATATATGTCTAAGACCCCATAAAGGTCATATATTCTTGGTTGTCATGACATTTTAAGTCGATCATACCATGTCCGTTCGTCTGCCGAAAGCACGCTTTCTTTCGAAGGAGTAAAGCAAGACTCTTGAAATTTTGCACAAATATATCTTACTAGCCGACCCGGGCCCGCTCCGCTGCTCCTTCTTTAACTCTTTAATATCTGTTAAGAGTGGCAACACTTCGCCCTGAATGCGGATATCGAATTCGTGCCATTGTAGCCTATGACGCTGAGCGCGTTCGAATCCTGGCGAGAACGTCGGACAAAGCGGTGTTTTTCCCCTCTTATTGTTGGCGACATTTGCGAGGTACAATGCAATGCATGATCATTTAAAATGTTCCCCCAAAAGATGTCGCACTGCGGGACGCCGTTCGGACTCGGCTATAAAAAAAGATCCCTTATCATTGAGTTTAAACTTGAATCGGAAAGCACTCCCATTACTTGGACCTAATGTTTTATGCCATATTTGTAATCTATTGCCTAGTACTTTTCATTTGAGCCAGATTCGAAATCTACTCCCGAATACCTTTCATTTCAGCCCCTTATTGAAATGAACGTCCAGACAGACATATGTTTGGGAGAGTTTTAGAATTGATATCATATTCTACTCTCTACCTGTATTGTCCCGATCGGTCCACTTTTGATTTTAGGTTGGTTTTATTTTTATACCCTCCAACATAAGATGGGGGGTATACTAATTTCGTCATTCTGTTTGTAACTACTCGAAATATTTGTCTGAGACCCCATAAAGTATATATATTCTTGATCGTCGCGACATTTTATGTCGATCTAGCCATGTCCGTCCGTCTGTCCGTCCGTCCGTCCGTCCGTCCGTCCGTCCGTCCGTCTGTCTGTCTGTCGAAAGCACGCTAACTTCCGAAGGAGTCAAGCTAGCCACTTGAAATTTTGCACAAATACTTCTTATTAGTGTAGGTCAGTTGGTATTGTAAATGGACCATATCGGTCCATGTTTTGATATAGCTGCCATATAAACCTATCTTGGGTCTTGACTTCTTGAGCCTCTAGAGTGCGCAATTCTTATCCGATTGAAATGAAATTTTGCACGACGTGTTTTGCTATGATATCCAACAACTGTGCCAAGTATGGTTCAAATCGGTCCATAACCTGATATAGCTGCCATATAAACCGATCTGGGGTCTTGACTTCTTGAGCCTCTAGAGTGCGCAATTCTTATCCGATTGGGATGAAATTTTGCACGACGTGTTTTTGTTACGATATTCAACAGCTGTGCCAAGTATAGTTCAAATCGGTCCATAACCTCATATAGCTGTCATATAAATCGATCTTGGGTCTTGACTTCTTGAGCCTCTAGAGTGCGCAATTCTTATCCGATTGAAATGAAATTTTGCACGACGTGTTTTGTTATGATATTCAATAGCTGTGCCAAGTATAGTTCAAATCGGTCCATAACCTCATATAGCTGTCATATAAATCGATCTTGGGTCTTGACTTCTTGAGCCTCTAGAGTGCGCAATTCTTACCCGATCAGAATGAAATTTTGCACGACGTGTTTTGTTATGATATCCAACAACTGTGCCAAGTATGGTTCAAATCGGTCCATAACCTGATATAGCTGCCATATAAACCGATCTTGGGTCTTGACTTCTTGAGCCTCTAGAGGGCACAATTCTTATCCGATTTGAATGAATTTTTTGCACGAAGTATTTTGTTATGATATCCAACAAGTGTGCCAAGTATGGTTGAAATCGGTTCATAACCTGATATAGCTGCCATATAAACCGATCTTGGGTCTTGACTTCTTGAGCCTCTAGAGGGCACAATTCTTATCCGATTTGAATGAATTTTTTGCACGAAGTATTTTGTTATGATATCCAACAAGTGTGCCAAGTATGGTTGAAATCGGTTCATAACCTGATATAGCTGTCATATAAACAGATCTGGGGATTTGACTTCTTGAGCTTCTAGAGGGCGCAATTCCTATCCGATTTGGCTGAAATTTTGCATGACGTTTTTTATTTTTACTTTCAACAACTGTGTCAAATAAGGTTCAAATCGGTTCATAACCTGATATAGCTGTCATATAAACAGATCTGGGGATTTGACTTCTTGAGCTTCTAGAGGGCGCAATTCCTATCCGATTTGGCTGAAATTTTGCATGACGTTTTTTATTTTTACTTTCAACAACTGTGTCAAATAAGGTTCAAATCGGTTCATAACCTGATATAGCTGCCATATAAACGGATCTGGGATCTTGACTTCTTGACCCCTAGAGGTCGCAATTATTATCCGATATGCCTGAAACTTTGTACGACGGATCCTTTCATGATCATCAACAAACGTGTTTATTATGGTCTGAATCGGTCTATAGCCCGATACAGATCCCATATAAATCGTTCTCTCTATTTTACTTCGTGAGCCCCAATGGGCGCAATTCTTATGCGAATTGGCTGAAATTTTACACAGGTCTCCAACATATAATTTAATTGTGGTCCGAACCGGACCATATCTTGATATCGTTTTAATAGCAGAGCAACTCTTTTCTTATATCCTTTTTTGCCTAAGAAGAGATGCCGGAAAAAGGACTCGACAAATGCGATCCATGGTGGAGGGTATATAAGATTCGGCCCGGCCGAAATTAGCACGCTTTTACTTGTTAGGAAATATATGGTGGTGGGTTCCAAGATTCGCTCCGGCCGAACTTAGAACGCTTTTACTTTTTATACCCACCACCGAAGGATGGGGGTATATTCATTTTGTCATTCCGTTTGCAACACATCGAAATATCCATTTCCGACCCTATAAAGTATATATATTCTTGATCAGCGTAAAAATCTAAGACCATCTAGCCATGTCCGTCCGTCTGTCCGTCTGTCTGTTGAAATCACGCTACAGTCTTTAAAAATAGAGATATTGAGCTGAAATTTTGCACAGATTCTTTTTTTGTCCATAAGCAGGTTAAGTTCGAAGATGGGCTATACCGTACTATATCTTGATATAGCCCCCACATAGATCGATCCGCCGATTTAGGGTCTTAGGCCCATAAAAGCCAGATTTATTATTCGATTTTGTTGAAATTTGGGACAGTGAGTTGTGTTAGGCCCTTCGACATCTTTTGTCAATTTGGCTCAGATCGGTCCAGATTTGGATATAGCTGCCATATAGACCGATTCTCCGATTTAGGTTCTAAGGCCCATAAAAGCCACATTTATGGTCCGATTTCGCTGAATCTCGGTACAGTTGGTTGTCTTAGGCCCCTTGACATGTTTCTTTAATTTGGTCCAGATCGGTTCAGATTTGGATATAGCTGCCACATAGACCGATCCTCCGATTTAGGGTCTTAGGCCCACAAAAGCCACATTTATTATCCGATTTTGATGAAATTCGGGACAGTGAGTTGTGTTACCCCCTTCGACACATTTCTTCAATTTGGTCCATATCGGATCAGATTTGGATATAGATGCCATATGGACCGATTTCTTGATTTATGGTTTTGGGCCCATAAAATTCTCATTTATTATCCGATGTCGCCGAAATTTGGGACAGTATGTTAGATTAAGCCCCTTGACATATTTCTGCAATATCGCACAGATCTGGATGTAGCTGCCATATAGACAGATATCTAGGTTAGGCCATAAAGGACGCATTTATTGTCCGATGTCGCTGAAATTTGAGACAGTGAGTTTGGCTAGACTCTTCGACGTCCTTCTTCAATTTTGCCCAGATCGGTCCAGATTTGAATATAGCTGCCATATAGTCCGTCCGTCCGTCTGTCTGTTGAAAGCACGCTTACTTCCGTAGGAGTAAAGCTAGCCGCTTGAAATTTTGCACAAATACTTATTATTATTGTAGGTCGGTTGGTATTGTAAATGGGCCATATCGGTCCATGTTTTGATTTAGATGCCATATAAATCGATCTTTGGTCTTGACTTCTTGAGCCTCTAGAGTGCGCAATTCTTATCCAATTGGAATGAAATTTTGCACGACGTTGTTTGTTATTATATACAACAACTGCGCCAAGTATGGTTCAAATCGGTCCATTACCTGATATAGCTGCCATATAAACCGATCTTGGGTCTTGACATCTTGATTTGCGTGAAATTTTGTACGACGGATCCTCTCATGACCAACAACATACGTGTTTATTATGGTATGAATCGGTCTATAGCCCGATACAGCTCCCATAAAAATCGATCTCTCTATTTTACTTCTTGAGCCCCCAAAGGGCACAATTCTTATTCGAATTTGCTGACATTTTACACAGGTCTCCAACATATAATTTAATTGTGGTCCAAACAAGACCATATCTTGTTATCGCTCTAATAGCAGAGCAAATCTTTTTTTATACCCTCCACCATAAGATGGGGGGTATACTAATTTCGTCATTCTGTTTGTAACTACTCAAAATATTCGTCTGAGACCCCATAAAGTATATATATTTTTGATCGTCGCGACATTTTATGTCGATCTAGCCATGTCCGTCCGTCTGTCCGTCCGTCCGTCCGTCCGTCCGTCCGTCCGTCCGTCCGTCCGTCCGTCCGTCCGTCCGTCCGTCCGTCCGTCCGTCCGTCCGTCCGTCCGTCCGTCTGTCTGTCTGTCGAAAGCACGCTAACTTCCGAAGGAGTAAAGCTAGCCGCTTGAAATTTTGCACAAATACTTCTTATTAGTGTAGGTCGGTTGGTATTGTAAATGGGCCATATCGGTCCATGTTTTGATATAGCTGCCATATAAACCGATCTAGGGTCTTGATTTTTTGAGCCTCTAGAGTGCGCAATTCTTATCCGATCAGAATGAAATTTTGCACGACGTGTTTTGTTATGATATCCAACAACTGTGCCAAGTATGGTTCAAATCGGTATATAACCTGATATAGCTGCTATATAAACCGATCTTGGGTCTTGAATTCTTGAGCCTCTAGCGTGCGCAATTCTTATCCGATCAAAATGAAATTTTGCACGACGTGTTTTGTTATGATATCCAACAACTGTGCCATGTATGGTTTAAATCGGTTCATAACCTGATATAGCTGCCATATAAACCGATCCTGGGTCTTGACTTCTTGAGCCTCTAGAGGGCACAATTCTTATCCGATTTTAATGAGTTTTTGCACGAAGTATTTCTTCATGATATCCAACAACTATGCCAAGTATGGTTGAAATCGGTCCATAACCTGATATAGCTGTCATATAAACAGACTTGACTTCTTGAGCTTCTAGAGGGCGCAATTCCTATCCGATTTGGCTGAAATTTTGCATGACGTATTTTCTTTTTACTTTCAACAACTGTGTCAAATAAGGTTCAAATCGGTTCATAACCTGATATAGCTGCCATATAAACCGATCTGGGGTCTTGACTTCTTGAGCCTCTAGAGTGCGCAATTCTTATCCGATTGGGATGAAATTTTGCACGACGTGTTTTGTTATGACATCCAACAACTGTGCTAAGTATGGTTCAAATCGGTCCATAACCTGATATAGCTGCCATATAAACCGATCTTGGGTCTTGACTTCATGAGCCTCTAGAGTGCGCAATTCTTATCCGATTGGGATGAAATTTTGCACGACGTGTTTTGTTATGACATCCAACAACTGTGCTAAGTATGGTTCAAATCGGTCCATAACCTGATATAGCTGCCATATAAACCGATCTTGGGTCTTGACTTCATGAGCCTCTAGATTGCGCAATTCTTATCCGACTGGAATGAAATTTTGCACGACGTGGTTTGTAATGATATCCAACAACTACGCCACGTATGGTCCAAATCGGTCTATAACCTGATATAGCTGCCATATAAACCGATCTTGGGTCTTTACTTCTTGAGCCTCTAGAGTGCGCAATTCTTATCCGATTTGACTGAAATTTAGCACGACGTGTTTAAATATCACTTCCAACAACTATGCGAAGTATGGTTCGAATCGGTCCATAACCTGATATAGCTGCCATATAAACCGATCTGGGATCTTGAATTCTTGAGCCTCTAGAGAGCCCAATTCTCATCCGATTTGGCACAGATTTTGTACAACGGCTTCTCCTATGGCCTTCAACATATGTGTGCAATATGGTCTGAATCGATCTATAGCTTAACACAGCTCCCATATGAACCGATCTCCCGATTGCTTCTTGAGCCCCGAAAAGGACTATAACTTGATATAGCTCCTCCTCCTCCGACCATATTCAATATTCTTCGTTTGACTAAAAAGAAATACTGCACAAAGAACTCGACAGATGCGATCCAAGGTGGAGGGTGCATAAGATTCGGCACGCTCTTACTTGTTCTGTGTCACTTTGTTAAGTGATTTTAAAAAGCTAAATGTGAAGAAAAACGCTTTTTCGTATATCTTCAGTTTAAGACGGGCATAACTTTTTTGATTCGGATTTCTTTGGTTCTTGCCTTCTAGTGAAGGTCACAACAGTTTCTTTTAAATAAGGTATATTTCTTTTAAATCAGCCAACAAATCGCTAAGTTACAGTGGCTGATATATGAAACAAGTAAAAGCGTGCTAAGTTCGGCCGGGCCGAATCTTATATACCCTCCACCATGGATCGCATTTGTCGAGTTCTTTTCCCGGCATCTCTTCTTAGGCAAAAAAGAATATAAAAAAAGAGTTTCTCTGCTATTAAAACGATATCATGATATGGTCCGGTTCGGACCACAATTAAATTATATGTTGGAGACCTGTGTAAAATTTCAGCCAATTCGTATAAGAATTGCGCCCATTGGGGCTCACGAAGTAAAATAGAGAGAACGATTTATATGGGATCTGTATCGGGCTATAGACCGATTCAGACCATAATAAATACGTTTGTTCATGGTCATGAGAGGATCCGTCGTACAAAATTTCAGGCATATCGGATAATAATTGCGACCTATAGGGGTCAAGAAGTCAAGATCCCAGATCGGTTTATATGGCAGCTATATCTGGTAATGAACCGATTTGAACCTTATTTGATACAGTTGTTGAAAGTAAAAATAAAATACGTCATGCAAAATTTCAGCCAAATCGGATAAGAATTGTGCCCTCTAGAGGCTCAAGAAGTCAAATCCCCAGATCGGTTTATATGGCAGCTATATCAGGTTATGGACCGATTTCAACCATACTTGGCACAGTTGTTGGATATCATAACAAAAGACGTCTTGCGAAATTCCATTCCATTCGGATGAGAATTGCGCCCTCTAGAGGCTCAAGAAGTCAAGACCCAACATCGGTTTATATGGCAGCTATATCACGTTATGGACCGATTTGAACCGTACTTGGCACAGTTATTGGATATCACAATAAAACACGTCGTGCAAAATTTCATTCTGATCGGATAAGAATTGCGCACGCTAGAGGCTCAAGAAGTCAAGACCCAAGATCGGTTTATATGGCAGCTATATCAGGTTATGAACCGATTTGAACCATACTTGGCACAGTTCCTGAATATAATAACAAAACACGTCGTGCAAAATTTCATCCCAATCGGATAAGAATTGCGCACTCTAGAGGCTCAAGAAGTCAAGACCCAAGATCGGTTTATATGGCAGCTATATCAGGTTATGGACTGATTTGAACCATACTTAGCACAACTGTTGGATGTCATAACAAAACACGTCGTGCAAAATTTCATTCTGATCGGATAAGAATTGCGCACTCTAGAGGCTCAAGAAGTCAAGACCCAAGATCGGTTTATATGGCAGCTATATCAAAACATGGACCGATATGGCCCAATTACAATACCAACCGACCTACACTAATAAGAAGTATTTGTGCAAAATTTCAAGCGGCTAGCTTTACTCCTTCGGAAGTTAGCGTGCTTTCGACAGACAGACGGACGGACGGACGGACGGACGGACGGACAGACGGACGGACATGGCTAGATCGACATAAAATGTCGCGACGATCAAGAATATATATACTTTATAGGGTCTCAGACGAATATTTCGAGTAGTTACAAACAGAATGACGAAATTAGTATACCCCCCATCTTATGGTGGAGGGTATAAAAAGCACTAAAAACACAAAACAACATTTCCCTCAGTCTCTATTCTGCTTAAAAGGTACCAAACAATACACATATTTACTATTGTGAAAAAGGAAATTAAATAAGCTTTTTAAAAAGGTAACAATAACATCGGTTAAAATATAAATGGCCTATGCAATTTTTTGTGTTTTATATGTTTTTTTATACCCTCCACCATAAGATGGGGGGTATACTAATTTCGTCATTCTGTTTGTAACTACTCGAAATATTCGTCTGAGACCCCATAAAGTATATATATTCTTGATCGTCGTGAAATTTTATGTCGATCTAGCCATGTCCGTCCGTCTGTCCGTCCGTCCGTCCGTCCGTCCGTCCGTCTGTCTGTCGAAAGCACGCTAACTTTCGAAGGAGTAAAGCTAGCCGCTTGAAATTTTGCACAAATACTTCTTATTAGTGTAGGTCGGTTGGTATTGTAAATGGGCCATATCGGTTCATGTTTTGATATAGCTGCCATATAAACCGATCTTGGGTCTTGACTTCTTGAGCCTCTAGAGTGCGCAATTCTTATCCGATTGGGATGAAATTTTGCACGACGTGTTTTGTTATGACATCCAACAACTGTGCTAAGTATGGTTCAAATCGGTCCATAACCTGATATAGCTGCCATATAAACCGATCTTGGGTCTTGACTTCTTGAGCCTCTAGAGTGCGCAATTCTTATCCGATTGGAATGAAATTTTGCACGACGTGTTTTGTTATGACATCCAACAACTGTGCCAAGTATGGTTCAAATCGGTCCATAACCTGATACAGCTGCCATATAAACCGATCTTGGGTCTTGACTTCTTGAGCCTCTAGAGTGCGCAATTCTTATCCGATTGGAATGAAATTGTGCAGGACGTGTTTTGTTATTATATCCAACAGCTGTGCCAAGTATGGTTCAAATCGGTCCATAACCTGATATAGCTGTCATATAAACCGATCTTGGGTCTTGACTTCTTGAGCCTCCAGAGGGCGCAATTCTTATCCAATTTGAATGAATGTTGGCACGTAGTATTTTGTTATGATATCCAACAACTGTGCCAAATATGGTTCAAATCGGTTCATAACCTGATATAGCTGCCATATAAACCGATCTTGGGTCTTGACTTCTTGAGCCTCTAGAGGGCGCAATTATTGTAAGATTTAACTAAAATTTTGCAAGTAGTGTTTTGGTATTACTTTCAACAACTATGCTCAGTATGATTCAAATCGGTTCATAATCTGGTATAGCTGTCATATAAACCGGTCTTGGATCTTGACTTCTTGAGTCAAGTGATGGCGCAATTCTCATCCGATTTGGCTGAAATTTTGCATGAGGTGTTTTGTTATGACTTCCAATAATTATGCTAAGTATAGCGTAAATCGATATAGAACCTGATATAGCTGCCATATAAACCAATCTGGGATCTTGACTTCTCGAACCTCTAGAGGGCGCAATTCTCATCCGATTTGGCTGAAATTTTGTACAAGGCCTTCTCTTCAACATACGTGTCTAGTATGGTCTGAATCGATCAATAGCTTGATACAGCTCTTATATAAACCTATCTCCCGATTTTGCTTCTTGAGTCCTTACATGGCGCAATTCTTATCCGAATGAACTGAAATATTACACAATGACTTCTACAATGTCAATCAGCATTCTATTATGGTCCGAATCGGACTATAACTTGATATAGCTCCAATAGGATAACAGTTCTTATTCAATATTCTATGTTTGTCTAAAAAGAGATACCGCGCATAGAACTCGACAAATGCGATCAATGGTGGAGGGTATATACGATTCGGCCCGGCCGAACTTAGCACGCTCTTACTTGTTTTGCCTAAGAAGAGATGCCGGGAAAAGAACTCGACATATGCGATCCATGGTGGAGGGTATATAAGATTCGGCCCGGCCGAACTTAGCACGCTTTTACTTGTTCCTATATAACGTTGATGTTCCTTTCCTGATTTCTTGGTGAAATCTTCCACCTTTCTCTTCACTCAGCTGTCCTAAACTTAATGGAAATATTTCCAAATGAGCATGCAGATAGTGTCATTATACCCACCACCGAAGGATGGGGGTATATTCATTTTGTCATTCCGTTTGCAACACATCGAAATATCCATTTCCGACCCTATAAAGTATATATATTCTTGATCAGCGAAAAAATCTAAGACCATCTAGCCATGTCCGTCCGTCTGTCCGTCTGTCTGTTGAAATCACGCTACAGTCTTTAAAAATAGAGATATTGAGCTGAAATTTTGCACAGATTCTTTTTTTGTCCATAAGCAGGTTAAGTTCGAAGATGGGCTATATCGGACTATATCTTGATATAGCCCCCATATAGACCGATCTGCCGATTTAGGGTCTTAGGTCCATAAAAGCCACATTTATTATCCGAGATTGCTGAAATTTTGAACAGTGAGTTGTGTTAGGCCCTTCGACATCCTCCGTCAATTTGGCTCAGATCGGTCCAGATTTGGATATAGCTGCCATATAGACCGATCTTCCGATTTAGGGTCTAAGGCCCATGAAAGCCACATTTATGGTCCGATTTCGCTGAAATTTAGGACAGTGAGTTGTCTTAGGCCCTTTGACACGGTTCTTTAATTTGGTCCAGATCGGTTCAGATTTGGATATAGCTGCCGTATAGACCGATCCTCCGGTTTAGGGTCTTAGGCCCACAAAAACCACATTTATTATCCGATTTTAATGAAATTCGGGCCAGTGAATTGTGTAAGGCCCGTCGACATCCTTCGTTAATTTGGCTCAGATCGGTCCAGATTTGGATATAGCTGCCATATAGATCGATCCTCCGATTTATGGTGTAAGGCCCATAATAGCCACATTCATTATCCGATTTTGCTGAAATTTGGGACAGTGAGATGAGTTAGGCCCTTTGATATATTTCTTCAATTTGGTCCAGATCGGTTCAAATTTGGATATAGCTGCCATATAGACCGATATCTAGGTTTTAGGTTTTGGGGCCATAAAAGACGCATTTATTGTCCCATGTCGCTGAAATTTGAGACAGTGAGTTTGGTTAGGCTCTTCGACGTCCTTCTTCAATTTTGCCCAGATCGGTCCAGATTTGTATATAGCTGCCATATAGACCGATCTCTGGATTTAAGGTTTAGGGACCATAAAAGAGGCATTTATTGTTCGATTTCGCGGAAATTTGGGACAGTGCTTAGTGTTAGGCTCTTCGATATGTTTATGCAACTTGGCCCAAATCGGTCCAGATTTGGATATAGCTGCCATGTAGACCGATATCTCGATTTAAAGTCTTGGCCCCATAAAAGGCGCATTTATAATCCGATTTCACTGAAATTTGACACAGTGACTTATGTTCGGCTTTTCGACATCCGTGTCGTATATAGTTCAGATCAGTATGAGGTATATGAGTATAAGGTATGAAATTTTCACCGAATTTTGATGAAAGGTGGTTTACATATATACCCGAGGTGGTGGGTATCCAAAGTTCGGCCCGGCCGAACTTAACGCCTTTTTACTTGTTTTATTGACATTTTGCAACCCATTGCACGGCAAGCCGACAGTATGTTGTTTACTATCTGTTCATAATTTTCACTTTTTGTGTTTTCAAGAAAATTTTTGCATACAAAAACATTGCCTTTTTATACCCTCCACCATAAGATGGGGGGTATACTAATTTCGTCATTCTGATTGTAACTACTCGAAATATTCGTCTGAGACCCCATAAAGTATATATATTCTTGATCGTCGTGACATTTTAGGTTAATCTAGCCATGCCCGTCCGTCTGTCCGTCCGTCCGTCTGTCTGTCGAAAGCACGCTAACTTCCGAAGGAGTAAAGCTAGCCGCTTGATATTTTGCACAAATACTTCTTATTAGTGTAGGTCGGTTGTAATTGTAAATGGGCCATATCGGTCCATGTTTTGATATAGCTGCCATATAAACCGATCTTGGGTCTTGACTTCTTGAGCCTCTAGAGTGCGCATTTCTTATCCGATTGGAATGAAATTTTGCCCGACGTGTTTTGCTTTGATATCCAACAACTGTGCTAAGTATGGTTCAAATCGGTTTATAAACAGATATAGCTGCCATATAAACCGATCTTGGGTCTTGACTTCTTGAGCCTCTAGAGTGCGCAATTCTTATCCGATTGGAATGAAATTTTGCACGACGTGTTTTGTTGTGATATCCAACAACTGTGTCAAGTATGGTTCAAATCGGTCCATAACCTGATATAGCTGCCATATAAACCGACCTGGGTCTTGACTTCTTGAGCCTGTAGAGTGCACAATTCTTATCCGATTGGAATGAAATTTCGCACGACGTGTTTTGTTGTGATATCCAACAACTGTGCCAAGTATGGTTTAAATCGGTCCATAACCTTATATAGGTATCATATAAACCGATCTTGGGTTTTGACTTCTTGAGCCTCTAGAGGGCGCAATTCCTATCCGATTTGAATGAATTTTGGCACGTAGTATTTTGTTATGATATCCAACAACTGTGCCAAATATGGTTCAAATCGGTCCATAACCTGATATAGCTGTCATATAAACAAATGTGGGGACTTGACGTCTTGAGCTTCTTGGGGCGCATTTCCTATCCGATTTGGCTGAAATTTAGCAAGACGTTTTTATACCCTCCACCATAAGATGGGGGGTATACTAATTTCGTCATTCTGTTTGTAACTACTCGAAATATTCGTCTGAGACCACATAAAGTATATATATTCTTGATCGTCGTGAAATTTTATGTCGATCTAGACATGTCCGTCCGTCTGTCCGTCCGTCCGTCTGTCCGTCCGTCCGTCTGTCCGTCCGTCTGTCCGTCCGTCCGTCCGTCCGTCCCTCCGTCCGTCTGTCTGTCGAAAGCACGCTAACTTCCGAAGGAGTAAAGCTAGCCGCTTGAAATTTTGCACAAATACTTCTTATGAGTGTAGGTCGGTTGGTATTGTAAATGGGCCATATCGGTCCATGTTTTGATATAGCTGCCATATAAACCGATCTTGGGTCTTGACTTCTTGAGCCTCTAGAGTGCGCAATTCTTATCCGATTGGAATGAAATTTTGCACGTAGTATTTTGTTACGATATCCAACAACTGTGCCAAGTATGGTTCAAATCGGTTATTAACCTGATATAGCTGTCATATAAACCGATCTTGGGTCTTGACTTCTTGAGCCTCTAGAGGGCGCAATTCTTATCCAATTTGAATGAATTTTGGCACGTAGTATTTTGTTATGATATCCAACAACTGTGCCAAATATGGTTCAAATCGGTTCATAACCTGATATAGCTGCCATATAAACCGATCTTGGCTCTTGACTTCTTGAGCCTCTAGAAGGCGCAATTCTTATCCGATTGGGATGAAATTTTACATGACGTGTTTTGTTACGATATCCAACAACTGTCTTAAGTATGGTTCAAATCGATCCATAACCTTATATAGCTGTCATATAAACCGATCTTGGGTCTTGACTTCTTGAGCCTCTAGAGGGCGCAATTCTTATCCAATTTGAATGAATTTTGGCACGTAGTATTTTGTTATGATATCCAACAACTGTGCCAAATGTGGTTCAAATCGGTTCATAACCTGATATAGCTGCCATATAAACCGATCTTGGCTCTTGACTTCTTGAGCCTCTAGAAGGCGCAATTCTTATCCGATTGGGATGAAATTTTGCATGACGTGTTTTGTTACGATATCCAACAACTGTCTTAAGTATGGTTCAAATCGATCCATAACCTTATATAGCTGTCATATAAACCGATCTTGGGTCTTGACTTCTTGAGCCTCTAGAGGGCGCAATTCTTATCCAATTTGAATGAATTTTGGCACGTTGTATTTTGTTATGATATCCAACAACTGTGCCAAATATGGTTCAAATCGGTTAATAACCTGATATAGCTGCCATATAAACCGATCTTGGGTCTTGACTTCTTGAGCCTCTAGCGTGCGCAATTCTTATCCGATTGGGATGAAATTTTGCACGACGTGTTTTGTTATGATATCCAACAACTGTGCCAAGTATGGTTGAAATCGATCCATAACCTTATATAGCTGTCATATAAACCGATCTTGGGTCTTGACTTCTTGAGCCTCTAGAGTGCGCAATTCTTATCCGATTGGGATGAAATTTTGCACGACGTGTTTTGTTATGATATCCAACAACTGTGCCAAGTATGGTTGAAATCGGTCCATAACCTGATATAGCTGCCATATAAACCGATCTTGGGTCTTGACTTCTTGAGCCTCTAGAAGGCGCAATTCTTATCCGATTGGAATGAAATTTTGCATGACGTGTTTTGTTACGATATCAAACAACTGTGCCAAGTATGGTTCAAATCGATCCATAACCTTATATAGCTGTCATATAAACAGATCTGGGGACTTGACTTCTTGAGCTTCTAGAGGGCGCAATTCCTATCCGATTTGGCTGAAATTTCGCAAGACGTTTTTTATTGCTACTTTCAACAACTATGGCAAATAAAGTACAAGTCGGTTCATAACCTGATATAGCTGCCATATAAACCGATCTGGGATCTTGACTTCTTGAGCCTCTAGAGGTCGCAATTATTATCCGATTTGTCTGAAATTTTGTACGACGGATTCTCTCATGACCATCAACATGCGTGTTTATTATGATCTGAATCGGACCATAGCCCGATACAGCTCCCATATAAATCGATCTCTCTATTTTACTTTTTGAGCTCACAAAGAGCGCAATTCTTATTCGAATTGGCTGACATTTTACACAGGTCTCCAACATATAATTTAATTGTGGTCCAAACAGGACCATATCTTGATGTCGCTCTAATAGCAGAGCAAATCTTTTCTTATATCCTATTTTGCCTAAAAAGAGATGCCGGGAAGAGAACTCGACAAATGCGATCCATGGTGGAGGGTATATAAGATTCGGCCCGGCCGAACTTAGCACGCTTTTACTTGTTTATTGTTACTTTCAACAACGATGTTAAATAAATTACAAGTCGGTTCATAACCTGATATAGGTGCCATATAAACCGATCTGGGATCTTGACTTCTTGAGCCTCTAGAGGTCGCAATTATTATCCGATTTGCCTGAAATTTTGTACGACGGATTCTTTCATGACCATCAACATACGTGTTTATTATGGTCTGAATCGGTCCATAGCCCGATGCATCTCCCATATAAATCGATCTCTCTATTTTACTTTTTGAGCTCAAAAAGAGCGCAATTCTTATTCGAATTGGCTGACATTTTACACAGGTCTCCAACATATAATTTTATTGTGGTCCAAACCGGACCATATCTTGATATCGCTCTAATAGCAGAACAAATCTTTTCTTATATCCTGTTTTGCCTAAGAAGAGATGCCGGGAAAAGAATTCGACAAATGCGATCCATGGTGGAGGGTATATAAGATTCGGCCCGGCCGAACTTAGCACGCTTTTACTTGTTTCTTCAAGTTTCATTTGTTGTATGAATTTGTCATATTTGACCAATTTCCGTATTTGGGACCAATAAAGACATCTGATGATTTAAATTAAAATTGCTTTATGTTAATCTTATATATGAAAATCAATTTGTGTATGTTTGTAGGTTTGTTTGTTTGTGTGTTCCTTATAGACTCAGAAATGGCTCAACCGATTTTCTACATAGGGTACTACATTTTTTGATATTTGAAGAGGTGGCGGACCTTTCCACTTACCCTAATTTTCAGAAACGCTAGATCTCGGAGATGGGTGGTGCGATTTAAGCGAAATTTTGTGTGCTTTCATATAGTACCCTAAAAATAAAAATTTGGTATCCAAATTTCGGATGGGGAACCTAGGGGGGCTGCCCCACCCTAAAATCTACCAAACATATATTTAGACCAATCACGACAATATGGGACTCAAATGAAAGGTAATTAGGATAAGAAAACGTATCTGATATCCAATTGTCGGACCAAGTGCGGGGGACCACCTCAAGCCCCAAAACACCCCTAAATCGGACATATTTACCCACCATGGCAATATGGAGTGGAATGGAGTACACCTTACATCCTAACTTAAATTCGTAGAGCAATAAAGATAATATGGTATTCAGATAAAGGCACTTATATTGTTAAATTGTTAGTCAAGCGATATACTATTTTCGTAGCATAGTATTTCACTAAAAGATCTTTAATTGTCGAAAATAAATATTCCAAGGAAACTTTTGTTCCATATAAAGTAAAAGACGGCGCAGCGGAGCGGGCCCTGGTAAGATAGTGTTTTATATAATAAAATATATGTTTTACCTTCTTTTAATTTTCCGCTCGTAATTCGTGGAAACCCCTGTTGAAGGTATTGAATGGTGCTCCATTTTTTTCAAGTTCTTTCACGAATTGCTTTATAAAGCCCAATTTTATGTGCAAAGGAGGTAAAATGATGTATTGATTGACTAACGGGATATCTATCCTATTTTTTTTACCAATTATAGCTATTGGACGCAATTTTCAGTCTCTTTGTATATAATGCTTAGAAGAGTCTCGGCTTTCCCATTCACAAAAAAGCAAGAATACATTGTGTTACCACCTTGAAAGCCATTCAAAGTTGTTAGTACCTTCAAAACTGCCACAATTATTCACTTATGTGAAGTGCATCATAAGCATTTTGTATTAGAGCCATAGTTTTTCAAACAATATGTTCACATCGTTTCAATTGACCAAATTACTATTTTCAGTGCTTTCGGTGAAAAGGGATCCATACAAACTGGTTTCCTCGAACCTGCGATATGATAAGTTTATATTTTCTTGCAAATAGTTGCTTTAGTCTGGAACCTGGAATTGATATTGCACCCGTTGAGTGAAGCGGACATGATTTTATTTCGCTCCTCAAAGAAAAAATAAATATATATCTGTATCTCGGAATGGGTACTACCTATTACGAAAAAAATTTTAAAGCTTTTGGGTAGACTAGAAATAAACTCCAAAGACTTAACACCTGTGGTGGTGGCGTCAGAACGCAGCATGTTGTGGGTGCCTTCGCACCTGTAGTTGAGAGTAATCAGATCTCCCGAAGAGCATAGTACTGCTAAAATACTGAAGAAGAAAAAGAGCTCTCCGCTTTCAAGTACTCTGGGAAAACCAAGCCAGCCATCCCGCAATAGAGACTCTAGACAGTGTCCTGCGGAGGTAGACATAGTTGGAACAGGAACGAAGGAAGCGCGCACGACCCCTGAGTCTTCATGGGGGACTTTGATCTTCCAAAAGGAGGCCACAGCCATTACGGAAGGGGAAGATGGTCGCTGAGAATAGTAAGGAGCCGCCCTCTTACGCCAGAGTGGCAGCTGCGAGTTTAGAGGGGACATCTTTACACTGCGTTTGGTATCGGCGGAGTGTATTGATACCGTCAAACAGCTCGTCAGAGTTATGCACGCTCTCTGGGAGAGCGGAAAGCTCGATCTGGTGAGAAAGATGGATATCCCTCAGCTCACAAATGCTATGGTCTTCATCAAGGGGTGGGGTAATAAATTTGCGACGGAACGAATGTTGGGATTGTTGGTTAAGCTTAACGACGTTTTGGTCGCAGATAAGTGGGAGGCCTTCCACAGGGAGGAGAAGGACGAAGGAACTCTCTTTGTGGTCGGCATTGATCAAGTCTCCGTGACAAGTTTGGCTAAGACTAAAGCCATGTTGGACTACGGTAGCAAAGCTGTCTTTTTATACCCTCCACCATAAGATGGGGGGTATACTAATTTCGTCATTCTGTTTGTAACTACTCGAAATATTCGTCTGAGACCCCATAAAGTATATATATTCTTGATCGTCGTGACATTTTATGTCGATCTAGCAATGTCCGTCCGTCTGTCCGTCCGTCCGTCCGTCTGTCCGTCCGTCCGTCCGTCCGTCCGTCTGTCTGTCGAAAGCACGCTAACTTCCGAAGGAGTAAAGCTAGCCGCTTGAAATTTTGCACAAATACTTCTTATTAGTGTAGGTCGGTTGGTATTGTAAATGGGCCATATTGGTCCATGTTTTGATATAGCTGCCATATAAACCGATCTTGGGTCTTGACTTCTTGAGCCTGTAGAGTGCGCAATTCTTATCCGATTGGAATGAAATTTTGCATGACGTGTTTTGCTATGATATCCAACAACTGTGCCAAGTATGGTTCAAATCGGTCCATAACCTGATATAGCTGCCATATAAACCGATCTTGGGTCTTGACTTCTTGAGCCTCTAGAAGGCGCAATTCTTATCCGATTGAAATGAAATTTTGCACGACGTGTTTTGTTATGATATCCAACAACTGTGTCAAGTATGGTTCAAATCGGTCCATAACCTGATATAGCTGGCATATAAACCGATCTGTTGTCTTGACTTCTTGAGCCTCTAGAGTGCGCAATTCTTATCCGATTGAAATGAAATTTTGCACGACGTGTTTTGTTATGATATCCAACAACTGTGCCAAGTATGGTTCAAATCGGTCCATAACCTGATATAGCTGCCATATAAACCGATCTTGGGTCTTGACTTCTTGAGCCTCTAGAGGGCGCAATTCTTATCTGATTGCAATGGAATTTCGCACGACGTGTTTTGTTATGATACCCAACAACTGTGCCAAGTATGGTTTAAATCGGTCCATAACCTGATATAGCTGCCATATAAACCGATCTTGGGTCTTGACTTCTTGAGCCTCTAGAGGGCACAATTCTTATCCGATTTGAATGAATTTTTGCACGAAGTATTTCGTTATGATATCCAACAACTGTGCCAAGTATGGTTTAAATCGGTTCATATCCTGATATAGCTGTCATGTAAACAGATCTGGGGATTTGATTTCTTGAGCTTCTACAGGGCGCAATACCTATCCGATTTGGCTGAAATTTTGCATGACTTATTTTATTTTTACTTTCAACAACTGTGTCAAATAAGGTTCAAATCGGTTCATAACCTGATATAGCTGCCATATAAACCGATCTGGGATCTTGACTTCTTGACCCCTAGAGGTCGCAATTATTATCCGATATGCCTGAAATTTTGTACGATGGATCCTCTCATGACCATCCACAAACGTTGTTTATTATGGTCTGAATCGGTCTATAGCCCGATACAAATCCCATATAAATCGTTCTCTCTATTTTACTTCGTGAGCCCCAATAGTTATAAATTCGACGAACACATACTATTGTTATAGAATGTTATAGAATTTATAGAACTACTATTATTCAAATGTACCCACTCTAATGTATCCCCATCAAATAATTTGTTCTCTTATAATATAAGTACTCATGTTATTATTTTTATTATATTTAATTCTTACTCTCTCGCTCCAAATCATACTCACTTACTCTCTCTCTCTCTCTCTCTCTCCTAATATTGTGCTCCAACTATCCCCATCTTTCTTCATCCACTCCCACGCTATTCCCTATCTCTTTCTCTCACATAAAATTTGTTGTACTAATTTTATTCTTATTACTAAGCTCATTTTTTTAAGCCATAACTTTTGATCTCAATCAATGTAAGTAGATATAAGTCACTGTCTTTTTTTCTAAAAGGCAGTTCAAATTTAGAAGTCTTTGGATAAGTTTCCACTAGAAATTCTTTATTGTGTTTAATTTAATTTAAAAATAAAGTGATTTTGTGAAACTAAAAAAAGGGTCTTTTTCTGAAAAGAAAGGGACTTTACTGGCGCAGTCGGTTTACGGACTAAAACTAAAAAATTTACAAAAACTTTAAAACGTTTTTGAAAAAGTGACATGGAAAAGTGAAAAAAGTGTTTCGCATCATGTTAGAATAAAGGAATTTCTTTGCAAAATTCCAGAAAGAATTAAAGTCTTCAAAAATTGCAAAAAAAAAAACAGAAACTTTAAGATATCTATATTAAAACTGTGACAACTATTATTAGAAATTTAAGAAAAAAGACTGAAATATCGATAGAGTGAAAAAAAAAAAACTGCAACACCTTTATATATGTATGCTTGTGTCTGCCAACAACAAAAAACCCCATAATAAATACTTAAAGAAAAACAAGATTGGCCTACGTGACAAATGCACAAAACCTAACAACAACAAAAAAATATAGATCAACGAAGGGCAAGCATCATCTCCGCTCCAAAAGCCCCACCACCCATCTTTACACCATCAACCCCACCACGCATTATTTGCTGTGCAGCTTTTGTGGGAGCTGTACTTGTTAATACCTAACACCTAGAAGCAACAATTTAAAAAAAAAAAAAAAAAAAAAAAAAAAAAAAAAAAAAAAAAAAAAAAAAAAAAAAAAAACAACAATAACAATTAGACCAAAAGCAAAGCTCATTGCTGGCTCCAACTATAAGCGGTGAACCCCAAACAAAGAGGGAGAAGGAGGAAAGCAATCGCCATGCCAACCTACAACATATTTGACTTCCTAAGCAGCGTTCCAGAGTTCGACGGGAAAGCAGAGGAGCTGTCTCTCTTCATAAGGTACATAGAGGAGGTTCGACAACATGCTGAGACCCCCCAATTAACTCTCTTTGATTTAAAAATTAGACATAAGATTATTGGTAAGGCGAATATTGCTCTTATAAATAATAATAATCCAATGAACTGGGATGAAATTAAGACAGTACTTAAGAGTAATTTTAATGTAAGTGAGAGTATTGAAGGTCTAGTTAATAAGATAAAAACGGCTGAGTTTAGGTCATCTATTGAGAGTTTTTATGATTATATTATAGGTTTATTGACAAAATTAAATTTGAAGGCCAGCGTAAGCGGCAATGAAGGGTGGTATACCTGTGAGAATAATGAGAATATGGTTTTGAAAATATTTATAAGTAAATTACCCAATGAGCCAAAGCTAATTCTGAATGCTAGGAATCCCAATAAATTACTACAGGCAAAAGAAATTCTAATTGAGACTGAGTATTTTTACAAGAATTTTAATAGGAAAATACAAAAACCTGAGACACAGCCTTTGTCTTCGAGTAGTACAGATAGAGCAGCGAGCTCCAGTACACGTTTTTCTTCCAATAGTGGTTATAGAAATAATAGATCATCCTACCAGAACAGTTCACAATCAAGGAATTCCACTAACAGACCCGACAATTTTCCTCGAACGAATCGATTGAATACTGATTCCGGTGGCGGTTTTCACCAAGAAGATAGAAATGCCGATGGTCAGACTCCTATGGAACTAGGGGTTGTTGGACCATCAAATTTTCAGTTTACAGCCGAAGATCTCTTCCCTATATAATTGTAGGTACTAAGAGCATCCCTATTAAATTATTAGTAGATTCCGGCGCTGTGACATCCTTGATAAGAATGGGGTTGTTTCATAAAACTTTTCGGACAGATCTTCAAGGCCCTATAATTTTGAATACGATAAATTCGACATCGGTAACCACATCAAAAATTACGATTCCATTGTTTAGGGAATTTAATAGACCAGGTGCAAATATTGAGATGTTGGAATGTGATCTTAATGGGAATTTTGATGGTATATTAGGGTGTAATGTATTAAGGCCATTACATGCTAAGATAGATTTTGAGCAAAATATATTGAGAACGCCTAATGCAAGCATTCCCTTGGTATTTGATACGGTTGGTCATGAGGAGCCACGCGAGGATGATGAACATTGGTTCGATATAAATTTTCGAAAGCCCGAGATAGGTCATTTGACTGATAGATTGGAACTTGACCACTTGAATGAGGAAGAAATTTCCGAACTGTTAACAGTAATAAAAAGGTTTGAAAAGGTTTTTTTATATAGAAGGAGACAATTTGTCTGCCGTTAGCAGATTTAGTCACAGAATACCCACTTTGAACGAGATTCCAGTTTATTCAAGAACGTATCGATTTCCGGAAATACATAAGGGGGAGGTAGAAAGGCAAATTAAAGAAATGCTTGATTCTGGCATAATTAGGAAGTCATCTAGCCCTTATAATGCTCCCATCTGGATTGTGCCTAAGAAGATAGATCATTCAGGAGAACAGAAATGGAGAGTAGTTGTAGACTACAGAAAATTGAATGATATTACGATTAGTGACAAATTTCCTATCCCAAATATGGAAGACCTGTTTTCAAAATTAGGAAATTGTTTATATTTTTCGACACTCGACTTAGCAAAAGGTTTTCATCAGATTCCTATTCATCCTAATGACAGGCATAAGACAGCTTTTTCTACTCACATGGGTCATTATGAATTTACGCGAATGCCGTTTGGGTTGAAAAATGCACCCGCTTCATTTCAACGTATGATGAATGAAGTTCTACATGATTTTATTAATAATATTTGTGTAGTATATCTTGATGATATACTCATTTTTTCGACCTCTCTTCAGGAACATATTGTTTCCCTACGTAAGATTTTTCAGAGATTATCGGAACATAACCTCAAGGTCCAGATCGATAAATGTAGTTTTTTTAAGCGGGAATCCGAGTATTTAGGACACATTATTACACCGGAAGGGATAAGACCAGACCCCTCGAAGATTGAGGTAATCCAAAAGTTATCACTCCCAGATACTGTGAAGGGTATACGATCATTTTTAGGTGTAACCGGATTCTATCGCAAGTTTATAAAAGATTATGGAAGGATCGCATTGCCCATGATTAAATATTTGAAGAAGGATGCTAAAATCGATGTTAACGATTTTGAATATATGGACTCTTTTAAAAAACTAAAGCTCTTGTTATGTCAGAGCCCAGTATTATCATACCCAGATTTCGCAAAGCCTTTTGTACTGACAACTGATGCTAGTAATTTTGCTTTAGGCGCGGTTTTGTCCCAAGACGGTCATCCTATAGCCTATAGTTCTCGAACTCTTGATAGGCATGAATGTAATTATAGTACGATAGAGAAGGAATTATTGGCGATTGTGTGGGCTACCAAGTATTTTCGGCCCTATTTATTTGGGCGAAAATTCAGAATTCAGACCGACCATAGACCCCTTGTCTGGCTGAGCTCGTTGAAAGAGCCTAATATGAAGTTACAAAGATGGAGAATGCGTTTGAATGAGTACGACTTCGATGTCGAATACATAAAGGGCAAAACCAATCAGGTGGCAGATTTTTTGAGTCGTGCTGATATAAATGGCCTCGAGGAGGTAGATGAGGACAATGCCGGAATATCGTCTGATTTAGCCACAATACATAGTGGAGTGGAAGACTTAAATGATCACATCGAAATAAGCGAATTGCCGTTAAATGTTTTTAAATATCAGATTGTGGTGGAAATAGGCAAGAAAAATAGGTACCTGGAGGAGACTTTGTATGACAAGAAACACAGATTCACATTAACGATACAAGGATACCACGAGGAGACTATTTTAGAAATGCTTAGCAAAATATTACCCGAGCGTGGTAAGATAGCACTCTTCTGTCAAAATTTTGAAATTTTTAAATATATTCAAGATACTATCATTCGATATTTTTCTAATGCCTCAGGCATACGATTTTACATGTGCTCTCGATATCTCAAGGATATTTTGTTAGATATAATCGATAAGTATCATGGAGATAAGAATCACCGAGGGATTCAGGATACTTATATGGAGCTAAAGAACATTATTTATTTCCCCAATTTGAAATTGGAAATCCATAAGTTTATAAATAATTGCACCATTTGCAATATGTGCAAATACGATCGACATCCAATTAAGCCTAAAATGTATTTAACGGAGACTCCGATTAATTCCAATGAAGTAGTCCATATCGATATTTGGTTTTCAAACAAAACAACAACGTTTTTGACTTGCATTGACAAATTGACTAAACATGTCTCAGCTCATTTTTTGACGGACAAAAATTCAGTAACCATTGTAGAAAAGTTAAGGGAGAGATTTTCGACAATAGGTAAGCCTAGGAAAATAGTAGCCGACAATGAGTTTAACACAGCCTTCGTGAGAGATTTTCTAAATTCCGAACAGGTCGAATACCATTTTACTTCGCCAAACACACACACAGGAAATTCTGATATTGAGCGATTCCATCTGACATTAAACGAGCACATGAGGCTATTTAAACTAGACGGTAAATATGGTGATGTAGATGATAAGACCTTGGTATATAAGGCTATTCAAATTTACAATGATACCGTTCATTCTGCTACAGGCCATAAACCAACACATCTGATGCACAATAAAGTTGACAAGTCCATATGGAAGGAAATTCACGATAAGATTGTCGAAGATAAAAGAAAACGGACTGAGAAGTTGAATGAAGGCAGAAATGACTGTTCAGAATTTGGTGAAAGGGAATTTGTAAAAAATCTTGGCTTTCAGAACATAAAACAGAAGCCAAAATATATAATAAAACAAGTTAAGGAAAAAGGAGTTCGAAACTTCATAGATGATAAAGGTTGTAAACGCGATAGGCAAGTAGTAAAGAGACGCTTCAAATACCAAAACGAAGTTGAGGATATTAACTTTGATAGGAAGCTAACCGGAAGAGATTATTCAAGGAAAAAAATGTGATAAATTTAATTTTTTTTTAGTTTTTTAAGTATTTCAATTTTTCTTATTTTTTCTATTTTTTTAACTATAATTTTTGTGTAAAAAAAAAAAAATATATATTTGAATTATATAATTGATTTGTTTAAGTTTTACTTCTTTTTGTTGTTACTTTTTTTGTCATATTTTGTTGTTTGTATTATTTGTACTTTTGTTGACATACATTCCAGGTGTAATGTACAATCAACGTGTGGGGGAGTTATAAATTCGACGAACACATACTATTGTTATAGAATGTTATAGAATTTATAGAACTACTATTATTCAAATGTACCCACTCTAATGTATCCCCATCAAATAATTTGTTCTCTTATAATATAAGTACTCATGTTATTATTTTTATTATATTTAATTCTTACTCTCTCGCTCCAAATCATACTCACTTACTCTCTCTCTCTCTCTCTCTCTCCTAATATTGTGCTCCAACTATCCCCATCTTTCTTCATCCACTCCCACGCTATTCCCTATCTCTTTCTCTCACATAAAATTTGTTGTACTAATTTTATTCTTATTACTAAGCTCATTTTTTTAAGCCATAACTTTTGATCTCAATCAATGTAAGTAGATATAAGTCACTGTCTTTTTTTCTAAAAGGCAGTTCAAATTTAGAAGTCTTTGGATAAGTTTCCACTAGAAATTCTTTATTGTGTTTAATTTAATTTAAAAATAAAGTGATTTTGTGAAACTAAAAAAAGGGTCTTTTTCTGAAAAGAAAGGGACTTTACTCAATGGGCGCATTTCTTATACGAATTGGCTGAAATTTTACACAGGTCTCCAACATATAATTAAATTGTGGTCCGAACCGGACCATATCTTGATATCGTTTTAATAGCAGAGCAACTCTTTTCTTATATCTTTTTTTGCCTTAGAAGAGATGCATGGAAAAGAACTCGACAAATGCGATCCATGGTGGAGGGTATATAAGATTCGGCCCGGCCGAACTTAGCACGCTTTTACTTGTTGGAAGGCTAAGATAGGCAAAGATTTTAGTATTGAAACATCAGGCAGTACAGGGAATGGAAACCCAATAAAGTTTATCGACCCGACGATGGAACCATTACCGACTTTATAAAAAGTCGGAAGACTATATTAGGCTAAGAACCTAAAACGATGACATCAGGCAGTGCAGTGATAGGAAATTCAATGCAGTCTAAACAAGTAAAAGCGTGCTAAGTTTGGCCGGGCCGAATCTTATATACCCTCCACCATGGATCGCATTTGTCGAGTTCTTTTCCCGGCATCTCTTCTTAGGCAAAAAAAAGGATATAAGAAAAGATTTGCTCTGCTATTAGAGCGATATCAAGATATGTCCGGTTTGGACCACAATTAAATTATATATTGGAGACCTGTGTAAAATGTCATCCAATTCGAATAAGAATTGCGCCCTTTATGGGCTCAAGAAGTAAAATAGAGAGATCGATTTAAATGGGAGCTGTATCGGGTTATAAGCAGATTCAGACCATAATAAACACGTATGTTAATGGTCATGAGAGAATCCGTCGTACAAAATTTCAGGCAAATCGGATAATAATTGGGACCTCTAGAGGCGCAAGAAGTCAAGATCCAAGATCGGTTTATATGGCAGCTATATCAGGTTATGAACCGACTTGTACTTTATTTGACATAGTTGTTGAAAGTAACAATAAACAAGTAAAAGCGTGCTAAGTTCGGCCGGGCCGAATCTTATATACCCTCCACCATGGATCGCATTTGTCGAGTTCTCTTCCCGGCATCTCTTCTTAGGCAAAACAGGATATAAGAAAAGATTTGCTCTGCTATTAGAGCGACATCAAGATATGGTCCTATTTGGACCACAATTAAATTATATGTTGGAGACCTGTGTAAATGTCAGCCAATTCGAATAAGAATTGCGCTCTTTGTGAGCTCAAAAAGTAAAATAGAGAGATCGATTTATATGGGAGCTGTATCGGGCTATGGTCCGATTCAGATCATAATAAACACGTATGTTGATGGTCATGAGAGAATCCGTCGTACAAAATTTCAGGCAAATCGGATAATAATTGCGACCTCTAGAGGCTCAAGAAGTCAAGATCCTAGATCGGTTTATATGGCAGCTAGATCAGGTTATGAACCGACTTGTACTTTATTAGCCATAGTTGTTGAAAGTAACAATAAAAAACGTCTTGCGAAATTTCAGCCAAATCGGATAGGAATTGCGCCCTCTAGAAGCTCAAGAAGTCAAGTCCCCAGATCTGTTTATATGACAGCTATATCAGGTTATGAACCGATTTGAACCATATTTGGCACAGTTGTTGGATATCATAACAAAATACAACGTGCCAAAATTCATTCAAATTGGATAAGAATTGCGCCCTCTAGAGGCTCAAGAAGTCAAGACCCAAGATCGGTTTATATGACAGCTATATAAGGTTATGGATCGATTTGAACCATACTTGGCACAGTTGTTGGATATCATAACAAAACACGTCATGCCAAAATTCATTCAAATTGGATAAGAATTGCGCACTCTAGAGGCTCAAGAAGTCAAGACCCAAGATCGGTTTATATGACAGCTATATAAGGTTATGAACCGATTTCAACCATACTTGGCACACTTGTTGGATATCATAACAAAATACTTCGTGCAAAAAATTCATTCAAATCGGATAAGAATTGTGCCCTCTAGAGGCTCAAGAAGTCAAGACCCAAGATCGGTTTATATGGCAGCTATATCAGGTTATGGACCGATTTAAACTATACTCGGCACAGTTGTTGGATATCATAGCAAAACACGTCGTGCAAAATTTCATTCGAATCGGATAAGAATTGCGCACTCTAGAGGCTCAAGAATTCAAGACCCAAGATCGGTTTATATGGCAGCTATATCAAAACATGGACCGATATGGGCCATTTACAATACCAACCGACCTACACTAATAATAAGTATTTGTGCAAAATTTCAAGCGGCTAGCTTTACTCCTTCGGAAGTTAGCGTGCTTTCGACAGACAGACGGACGGACGGACAGACGGACGGACATGGCTAGATCGACATAAAATGTCGCGACGATCAAGAATATATATACTTTATGGGGTCTCAGACGAATATTTCGAGTAGTTACAAACAGAATGACGAAATTAGTATACCCCCCATCTTATGGTGGAGGGTATAAAAACGTCTTGCGAAATTTCAGCCAAATCGGATAGAAATTCCGCCCTCTAGAAGCTCAAGAAGTCAAGTCCCCAGATCTGTTTATATGACAGCTATATCAGGTTATGAAGCGATTTGAACCATATTTGGCACAGTTGTTGGAAATCATAACAAAATACTACGTGCCAAAATTTATTCAAATTGGATAAGAATTGCGCCCTCTAGAGGCTCAAGAAGTCAAGACGCAAGATCGGTTTATATGACAGCTATATCAGGTTATGAACCGATTTGAACGATACTTGCAAAATTTCATTCCAATCGGATACAATTGCACACTCTTGAGACTCAAGAAGTCAAGATCCCAGATCGGTTTATATGGCAGCTATATCAGGTTATGAACCGATTTGAACCATACTTGGCACAGTTGTTGGATATAATAACAAAACACGTCGTGCGAAATTTTATTCAAATCGGATTAGAATTGCGCACTCTAGAGGCTCAAGAAGTCAAGAAGTCAAGACCCAAGATCGGTTTATATGGCAGCTATATCAAAACATGGACCGGTATGGCCCATTTACAATACCAACCGACCTACACTAATAAGAAGTATTTGTGCAAAATTTCAAGCGGCTAGCTTTACTCCTTCGGAAGTTAGCGTGCTTTCGACCGACGGACGGACATGGCTAGATCGACATAAAATTTCGCGAATATGAAGAATATATATACTTTATGTGGTCTCAGACGAATATTTCGAGTAGTTACAATCAGAATGACGAAATTAGTTTACCCCCCATCTTATTGTGGAGGGTATAAAAACAGGGAGGAAACGATGAGATCATCACCTATTCCGAAGATGCTCATTTACTGGAGGACCAATGATTGAGGTAATCCAGGTAAACCTCCACCGGAGCGAGACTGTTACACACGCTCTGATGGAGAAAATCGGCAAGGGTAAGATTCATATTGCCTTTATTCAGCAGCCATGGACGACTCGGCACAAAGTTTCTGGGCTGAACCATATCAACTACCAATTATTCTATGCTATCACTGGTACTCGGTCGAGGACCTGCGTTATTTGTCATAAAAATTTTAATAGTATATTTTCCCCAGAGTTAACAACGTCGGATGCAACAGTGGTGAGACAGGGAGACGGTGGAGCATGCCTGGCATCACTTTATCTGCCTTTCGACTCTCCGACAGCGCCATTCACGTCAGAGCTGCAACGGCTGGTGAGGAAAGCAAAACAGACAGGAAACGAGGTGCTAATAGGGAGCTATGCGAACTGTCACCCCATTTGCTGGGGTAGTACAAACTCTGATAAGCGGGGTAAGGCCCTGGCAGAGTTCTTGAATACTAAAGACTTAATAACACTTAATATTGGTAACACTGCTACCTTTATTAGTAGGATTAGGGAGGAGATATTAGGTGTGACGATATGTTCAGAAAATCTGATCGATGAGGTTCAGGATTGGAGGGTCTCCATGGAACACTCTTTCTTTGACCATCGCTATATTAGGTTTAGAATACCAATGACCAAGATAAAAAGGTTTCTCCCAAAAACCCATGTCCAAACTGAAACTTTAGTAGACGACATGAGAGTGAGAACAGGGGCAACGGAGGACATGAAGGATATGAAAAGACTCACGGATACACCGGAATCTTGGAATAATGACGTTGATCGAAGGTTTATAATAACGGAATTTATGGTGAAGGAATCCTTGAGGAGCTTCAAACCATTTAAGTCACCCGGACCTGAGGGATATTACCGGCGTTACTACAGAAAGAGGCAGACTATCTGGCGCCTCGTCTGGCCCAAATTTTCACAGCGTGACTAGGACTTTCATATACTCGGAAAACATGGCAGGAGGCAAGGGTGGTGATTATACCCATGCCCGGCAAGGCAAGTTATGCGACACCAAAGGCCTACTGACCCATAAACCTTACGTCTTTTCTACTTAAAACCATGGAACGTATTGTGGACACCATGATAAAGAGTATGACATCCAGCGAACTGCTCAAATACAAACAGCATGCCTATGTCAAGGGAATGTCGGTGGAGACTACCCTGCACGATGTTATAATACTAGACAGCCACTGCGGCTATGAGACTTAAGGCGATGGGAGAATGGATTGAGGATGGGAGCAGCTTTTACCATCGCGGTATAATCGAAGCGACGATAGGAAACCTGGAAGGAGGGGAAGAGGTCTCCGATCGGATACCTGAGATGAACCTTGAAGTCGAGTGCGAGTCACTGCTGCCATCGGCGATCACGGGATGTTTGAAGTGGTGTGGTGCTAACGCGAGGACGTCAAGCTGAACATCTTTACCGACAAAATCCGCATCGTTTGGGTGCCGGTCCATAACGGAGTAAGGGAAAATGAAAGGGCAGACGATTTGGCGGTGAAGGCCAGTGGACGCCTTCTCTGAGGATGGGAAAATCCGCATCGTTTGGGTGCCGGGCCATAACGGAGTAAGGGCAAAAAGGGTCTAGTCTGAACATCTTTACCGACAGTAAAATTGCCATAAGGGCAATAACAAGTACGAACAGTCTTGCAGTGTAAGAAGGAGATTAACGCCTTCTCCGTGGATGGTAAAATTCGCATCGTTTGGGTGCCGGGTCATAACGGAGTAAGGGAAAATGAAAGGGCAGAGGATTTGGCGGTGAAGGCCAGAGGACGCCTTCTCTGAGAATGGGAAAATCCGCATCGTTTGGGTGCCGGGCCATAATGGAGTAAGGGAAAATGAAAGGGCAGACGATTTGGCGGTGAAGGCCAGAGGGCTGCCGTCAATAAACTTGGTTAAACCGAAGCCTTTCGGGTCGACGCAGTCCGAGTTAAGCGAGTGGGCGACGAATGCGCATGTAACATTGTGGAACAGCGAAACGGTCTGTAGGACGGCGAAAATCCTACGAGGGGATCCAGATCGTGAGAAGACGAGACTATTATTGAAAGGAAGCAAAAAGGAAGTCAGTATAGCTATTGGTATCATAACGGGATACATAGGACTACGAGCTCACTTATGTAAAATCGGTGCAGCAAGTGATGGCATGTGTAGGGCATGCGGGGAAGAGAGACGTTGGAGAATTTCCTTTGTCATTGCCCGGCTTTCGCGTCCAACAAATACCGGTACTTAGGTGGAGACACAATATCAGACATGAACCAACTTAGGGGAGTGGTATTGAAAACAATTAAGGACAATTTATGAATTTTGTAAGTAGCACGGAATTCCTATCTTAAAATTTTCTTTTTAGGAGTTACTTTATAGTTTTTAGAGCGCACAACAAGCCAATTTCTGGCTTAGGGGTATTTCCATAGTGGCATGGAGCGGTTTAATATCTGCACCCTCTTTTCAACCTAACCTAAGTCTGGAACCTAGATGATCGGTTTCTCTTTTCGAAAATTCTAAATCCCGAACGAGATAATGAAATTGGGATATAAAATGTTGTTTTATAAATTCTCCTTCTGAAAGGGCATATTCTGGGAGAGATGGTTCAAAGTATGTTAAATCTGATGGTATTCCGTTTCGGAACAGCGTCGTTTTCCTTACACGATAGATTCTTCATTACACTATCGCCCATTAAAGTTTCGATGTTAGATGTACTTCATCCTCTTGGATTTGGTGGTGGATTGGAGTAGCCAAACTACGTATTGCTATAGTCGGTATATGTGTGTGGTTTAGGGGGAGTTTATGAACTGAGGTGACCCTGAAACAGATACAGATTTGAGCCCAATTTTTGCCATAATCCACAAATATGTCCACTTTTGGAGGGTACACAGGGTGGGACGGCCACACACGTACTTACAAACAAACAAGAAATTTCGCCCAGAAGATTCCACTAAGGAAAAGGGGCAAACTTCTCATATATCAATGAGCGCAGTGGGTTCAAGTTTTAAGCTTAATGATAAGGAGCCACCTTTTTACAGCCGAGTCCGAACGGCGTGCCGCAGTGCGACACCACTTTGGAGGGAAGCTTTTCATGGCATAGTATCTCACAAATGTTGCCAGCATTAGCTCGTACTTAGCCCTGAAAAAATATCTGCATCGTGCTCTACTCTCAAATTTCTTTAATTTGAGCCCCAATTGCCTTGGTTTAGGGAGAGTTTATGGGTTGGCACGACCCCCAAACATTTAGCCTCAAACTTGGATATCAAATTCATTTTCTACTATCAAATACCTATTATTTAGCGCCACAGTAGGCAATCATGATTGGTTTGAAGGGAGTTTAGAGGCGGACTCTGAAGTAATATCAGTATCGTGCTAGAGCACGATTTTGTTTGAACCCCATAATGTCAAGCATTTTGAAGGAGGCTATCAGATATTCAGGGCACACTAGTTGATTTTTATACCCTCCACCATATTCTTGATCGTCGCGACATTTTACGTCGATCTAGCCATGTCCGTCCGTCCGTCTGTCTGTCGAAAGCAGTCTAACTTTCGAAGGAGTAAAGCTAGCCGCTTGAAATTTTGCACAAATACTTCTTATTAGTTTAGGTCGGTTGGTATTGTAAATGGGCCATATCGGTCCATGTTTTGATATAGCTGCCATATAATCTTATGCCGATCTTGTGTTTGACTTCTTGAGCCTCTAGAATGCGCAATTCTCATCCGATTGGAATGAAATTTGCTCGAAGTGTTTTGTTATGATATCCAACAAGTGTGCCAAGTATGGTTCAAATCGGTCCATAACCTGATATAGCTGCCATATAAACCGATCTTGGGTCTTGACTTCTTGAGCCTCTAGAGTGCGCAATTCTTATCCGATTGGAATGAAATTTTGCACGACGTGTTTTGTTATGATGTCCAACAAATGTGCCAAGTATGGTTTAAATCGGTTCATAACCTGTTATAGCTGTCACATAAACCGATCTTGGGTCTTGACTTCTTGAGCCTCTAGAAGGCGCAATTCTAATCCGATTTGAATGAGTTTTTGCAAGAAGTATTTTGTTATGATATCCAATAACTGCGCCATGTATGGTTCAAATCGGTCCATAACCTGATATAGCTGCCATATAAACAGATCTGGGGACTTGACTTCTTGAGCTTCAAGAGGTCGCAATTATTATCCGATTTGCCTGAAATTTTGTACGACGGATCCTCTCATGACCATCAACATACATGTTTATTATGGTCTGAATCGGTCTATAGCCCGATACAGCTCCCACATAAATCGATCTCTCTATTTACTTCTTGAGCCCCCATAGGGCGCAATTCTTATTCGAATTGGCTGACATTTTACACAGGTCTCCAACATACAATTTAATTGTGGTCCAAACCGGACCATATCTTGATATCTCTCTAATAACATAGCAAATCTTTTCCTGTATCCTTTTTTGCCTAAGAAGAGATGCCGGGAAAAGAACTCGACAAATGCGATCCATGGTGGAGAGTATATAAGATTCGGCCCGGCCGAACTTAGCACGCTTTTACTTGTTTTGTATTGGTTATCTACATTTAAAATCATATTTCTAAGCGACCACTTGGGATACTACATTCTTAAAGATACGCAGGTCCTCCTGTGTCCATCCCAAAGAACCAATTATTTCTGTCCTATTTTATACTGATCGGCCTTCATATATTATTTTATATTATTCGTATATTATTCTTAATTCCTTTTTTTTGGGTAGGATAGGGGGAGGGGGATTGCCCTCAGACATGTCCTTTCATTTAACTACAATATATTCTCGGTCATCCAACATGACAGTTTGGCGTTGCATTTATTGGGAGGAGAGGGTCCGCCCCCTCTACCGACGCTAATAACCAAACGACAATTTATTTGAGTCTTTTATTGTCGCGATCTACTGTTCTGCGGAACGGTAGGACGTGACCCAGATACTTGAATCCTTATACCAACATTAGATTCGAAATATTCTGTCATAGACCTTTCTTTTAATTGACATATTTTCCCGATCGAACTATTGAAGGGTATTTAGTGGGTGGGCTGGTCCCAGACTCTGTCCTAATTGTGCATCCCAGATTCATAGTCAAGTCCCAAAGACCTTTCACTCGATACCCATTTTGTGACGTTGGACATTTATGCCCGTTTTGGCGGTTTTTTGGATTGGAGAAGCCCCTTAAATACCCTGGACAAAATTCTTACAACAGATGTGTACTCTTTTGTCTGGAAGGAAACTTAGGCTATATAATTTTTCGGTGTTGGAAGGGGACGGACTCTCCCCCTTAAAATTAAGGGGTAGATTTGTCTTAAAGGAAACATAGGCTATATAACTTTTAGATATCGGGTGGAGGCGGACCCTCCCCCTAACCCCAAAAACGGCACCCATATTCGAAAATGTTCCGATGGGCACAATAAGGGTATCAAATGAAAGGCATTGGAGACCAGAAAACAAATATGGTATTAAAATTCGGGTCCAAGAACCGAGCGGTCCCCTTTACCCCAAAACTCCTCTAAACAGATATTTTCAACGTTCATGTCAATATGGGACTGAAATGAAAAGTATTAGGCAGTAGGTTACAAATACGGCATAAAACATTAGGTGCAAGTAATGGGAGGTCGCCCACCCCTAAATATCCCCCAAATGGGCATATTAGCCGACCATGGCTATATGGGGTTCAAATGAAAGGTATTAAAGAGTAAATTCGGAATTTGACATTAAAAACTGCGTTCAAGTCTAGGTGGCGCTTTTTCTCCTAAAGAAACGTGAAATGGGTTATTTGACCCATTATGACAACATGGTGAAATAGGGTACTACATTTTTTGATATCTGAAGGGGGGGGAGGCGGACCCTCCCCCTTACCCCAATTTTCAGAAACGACAGATCTCGGAGATGGGTGGTGCGACTTAAGCGAAATTTTTTGTGATCTCTTATAGTAACCTAAAACCAAAAATTTAGTATCCAAATTTTGAATGGGGTACCTAGGGGGGACGCCCTACCCCCAAACCTACCATTTATATATATAGACCAAACACAACAAAATGGGACACAAATGAAAGGTATTTAAGATTAGAAAACATATCTGATATTGAGTTTTCGGACCATGTGTATAGGGGACTACCCCAACCCCCAAAATAGCGCAAAATTGGACATATTCACCGACCATGGCAATATGGGACTCAAATGAAGGGAATTTGCGGGAAGAATACGATTCTGAGATCCTAATGTGGGACCATGTATCTGGGGTCCACCTATTCCCCAAAACATTCCTCAAACATGACTTATTTACTGGCCATGGCAATATGGGGCTAAAAAAAAAGGTAGTTGTATGTTGAATGCAAATGCGATATCCAAAGGTTGGACCAAGTTTTTGGGGGTCCGCCTCTCTTCAAAAACATCTCCCAAAGAGGACAAATTTACGACCATAGCACGAATCTGATTGCCAATGTCGCCAATCCACCCCATAACACCACCCGAAAAGAGCATATTTGCTGACCATTGCAATATGGGGCTCAAGTAAGAGGTATTTTGGAGCAGAACACGAATCTGATATATATTTTCAGGGCCAAGTCACTGAGTGAAACTATGGGAATATGTGGCTCAAATGAAAGGTATTTGGTAGTAGACCATGAATCTGATGTCAAAATTAGGGATAAACTGTCTAGGGGACGGCTCACCCCCATAACAATCCCCAAATACGACATATTGATAGTTTTACAATAAGGGGTTATATGAAAGGTATGAGAGATTAGAAAACTAATTTGATGCCCAAAATTAAGGCTAAGTGTTTGGGGGACCATCTACCCCCAAAACACTCCTATATCGGACATATTGAATAACCATGTCAAAAGAATGGTATTGGGAAGTAGAGCACGAAATTGATACCCACTTTCGGAACCAATTTGCTGGGGGTCTGCCCCTTCCACAAAACATCCCACAAATTATATTATTTACTGATCATCGAAATATGGGGCTCATATGAAGGAATTTGAGAGTAGAGTACGAATCTGATATCCAAATGTGGGACCATATATTTCGGACACCGCCCCTTTCTCATAACAACTCCCAAAGAGTACAAATTTACCGACCATGGTAATATGTGACTCAAATGAAAGGTGAACAATTACAAAACGAATTTGATAACCAATTTTGGGGCCAAGTGTTTGGGGGACGCCCCATTCCATAAACTCTTCTTTAACTAATGGCATAACAACTCCCAAAGAGTACAAATTTACCGACCATGGCAATATGTGACTCACATGAAAGGTGAACAATTACAAAACGATTTTGATAACCAATTTAGGGCCAAGTGTTTGGGGGACGCCCCATTCCATAAAATCTTCTTTAACTAATGGCAATATGAGTTTAAAATAAAAAGTATTTGAAAGTAGAGCACGATGCTTATATTTTTTTCAGGGCTAAGTAATAATAAAACGGACATACATATTTACCGATCATGGCAATATGGGTCTCAAATGAGAAGTATTTGGGAGTAGAGAACGAAATTCATACGCACTTCCGGGAGTCCACATTGGGGGTCCACACCACCCCGCCAGACATCTCCATTGCATTCCCTGATCTCCTAAGTGAAGCATCCTGGCAAGCCTCCATCTCTTTGGGGTCAGACCACCTCCCCATAATTCTAATCATCGACCGACCACCCGACTTCATAACCTCTGAGCGCCGGACGTTTATCAATCATAAGAAGGCCAATTGGGCTGTCTTCAGAGAGTATACCAATCGCAGCTACGTGGTCTCCGAGCAGATGAACAGCCATCACAATTTATCGTGGGCAAAGTTACGAATGTCATGCGCGGCGCCCCGACGGAATCTCTACATTGATGTTGAAGAATCTGGATTCACCTGGAGTTGAGTACCTTACTATTGTCCTCAACCTGTCTTTGAACACTCTTTTAGTTCCCGATGTCTGGAAAATATGCAAAGTGATCCCGCTACTGAAGCCTGGAAAGGACCCGAGTTTGGGGGAGTCGTACAGACCGATCTCCCTTCTCTCACCAGTGGCAAAGATGCTTGATGCATTACTCTTCCCGAGCCACAGCACTTTGCGATAAAGTCAAAAGTAGAAACAAAATCCTCAATTCACTTGCTGGCGGCACTGGGGTGCAGACAAAGAAACCTTGTTGACCACATACAAAGCAATTGGCCGTTCTGTGGAGAGTTATGCAGCGCCAGTGTGGTCTCGTCAACTTTGTGACACGCAGTGGAATAATATTAAGATCTTTCAGAATGCTGCCCTCCGAGCTGCGCTACAATAGAGAACCTCATCAAGCGGCATATCAAGCAGGTCTAGACAACATTCATGCAGACATGGTAGCAGATGCGGTAAATGGCTACCGGGTGAATGTAGTCCTTGGAGAACGACCGCCTCCCATTGCACCTGAAGAAATTGACCTCGGCAAACCAGAGTAGTTCTGGCTCAATGATGTTCCGGCAGATGCAGCCACCTCAACTCCTACAGAGCAAGGATTGATGCCGACGTGCAAGATGTATGATCCGATTGTAACCAAGGACCCCACGATATACGTTACCTGTTTAACTGGCCGACCAGACCCACACGACTGAGACCCAGATCTCTGTGGACGCACGCCATCTTAGTCGCAGAGTTCCTGATCATCTTAGTCGCAGAGTTCCTCAACAGAATCAAGCAGATGAAATATAGAACACAACAAGTAAAAGCGTGCTAAGTTCGGCCGGTCCGAATCTTATATACCCTCCACCATGGATCGCATTTGTCGAGTTCTTTTCCCGGCATCTCTTCTTAGGCAAAAAAGGATATAAGAAAAGAGTTGCTATGCTATTAAAACGATATCAAGATATGATCCGGTTCGGACCACAATTAAATTATATGTTGGAGACCTGTGTAAAATTTCAGCCAATTCGTATAAGAATAGCGCCCATTTGGGCTCACGAAGTAAAATAGAGAGAACGATTTATATGGGATCTGTATCGGGCTATAGACCGATTCAGACCATAATAAACACGTTTGTTGATGGTCATGAGAGGATCCGTCGTACAAAATTTCAGGCATATCGGATAATAATTGCGACCTCTAGGGGTCAAGAAGTCAAGATCCCAGATCGGTTTATATGGCAGCTATATCAGGTTATGAACCGATTTAAAACTTATTTGACACAGTTGGTGAAAGTAAAAATAAAATACGTCATGCAAAATTTCAGCCAAATCGGATAGGAATTGCGACCTCTAGAGGTCAAGAAGTCAAGATCCAAGATCGGTTTATATGGCAGCTATATCAGGTTATGAACCGATTTGAACCATACTTTGCACAGTTGTTGGATATCGTAACAAAACACGTCGTTCAAAATTTCATCCCAATCGGATAAGAATTGCGCACTCTAGAGGCTCAAGAAGTCAAGACCCAAGATCGGTTTATATGGCAGCTATATCAGGTTATTGACCGATTTGAACTATACTTGGCGCTGTTGTTGGATATCATAACAAAACACGTCGTGCAAAATTTTATTCTAATCGGATAAGAATTGCGCACTCTAGAGGCTCAAGAAGTCAAGACCCAAGATCGGTTTATATGGCAGCTATATCAAAACATGAACCGATATGGCCCATTTACAATACCAACCGACCTACACTAATAAGAAGTATTTGTGCAAAATTTCAAGCGGCTAGTTTTACTCCTTCGGAAGTTAGCGTGCTTTCGACAGACAGACGGACGGACGGACAGACGGACGGACATGGCTAGATCGACATTAAATGTCACGACGATCAAGAATGTATATACTTTATGGGGTCTCAGACGAATATTTCGAGTAGTTACAAACAGAATGACGAAATTACTATACCCCCCATCTTATGGTGGAGGGTATAATAAACTGCTACAACAACGACAACAACACCACCCCCTAAACCCACAAAATACTACCCTGGGGGCCTTCCCACTCCCAAAATCCCCCTGTGAATATCAGGCTCAAATAAAGTCTTTTAAGGGTGGAGTACATCTAACATCCAATTTTAAATGACCCAAAACCCTTCGAGCGAATTCGAAGACCAATGAATATAATGTAGGATTCAGATAAAAGCATTCATATTGTTATGCTATTAGTCAAGCGATATACATATACTAAAGGGTGATTTTTTTGAGGTTAGGATTTTCATGCATTAGTATTTGACAGATCACGTGGGATTTCAGACATGGTGTCAAAGAGAAAGATGCTCAGTATGCTTTGACATTTCATCATGAATAGACTTACTAACGAGCAACGCTTGCAAATCATTGAATTTTATTACCAAAATCAGTGTTCGGTTCGAAATGTGTTCAAATTTTGACAAATTTTGTTCAGCGATGAGGCTCATTTCTGGTTGAATGGCTACGTAAATAAGCAAAATTGCCGTATTTGGAGTGAAGAGCAACCAGAAGCCGTTCAAGAACTGCCCATGCATCCCGAAAAATGCACTGTTTGGTGTGGTTTGTACGCTGGTGGAATCATTGGACCGTATTTTTTCAAAGATGATGTTGGACGCAACGTTACGGTGAATGAACACATTTCGAACCGAACACTGATTTTGGTAATAAAATTCAATGATTTGCAAGCGTTGCTCGTTAGTAAGTCTATTCATGATGAAATGTCAAAGCATACTGAGCATCTTTCTCTTTGACACCATGTCTGAAATCCCACGTGATCTGTCAAATACTAATGCATGAAAATCCTAACCTCAAAAAAATCACCCTTTATATTTCGTAGCATGGTATTTTACCAAAAGCTGTTTAATTGTCGAAAATAAATTTGCAAAGATTGTTTTGTTCCATATAAAGTAAAAGAAGGCGAAGCGGAGCGGGGCCTGCCCAGCTAGTTTTTCATAAAGAGAAATAATATGCTTCTTTACCGACACATTTTTTTTATGTCGTTTATCCACATGCAAACCACATATACAACAGAAGCTGTTTCTTTTACTTCACATTTTTATATAATTTGATAATATTTTCGATATTTGATAAATTTTAATATTTAGATTTTCTATGACTTTTTGCGCCAAAATCGCTCCGATTTTTATTGTTTACTTACAGAAATTGTAGTGTTCTAGTTTCGCAACCACAAGATTAGTTCCGTTATATCCTTATCTAGTTAACCGATTTGGTCCGATTTGGATAAATACAAGTCATTGTTCAATTTTGTAGAACAAAGTATTGATGTTTATGGTAGCTACATCCAAATACAGACCAACTGAGGCATATACGACACGGATGTCGAAAAAACCTAACATAAGTCACTGTTTCAAATTTCAGCGAGATCGGATTACAAATGCGTCTTTTATGTGGCCTAGACTTTTGCTGATGCCGCATTTTTTTGAGGGTCGCCTTAAACTACTTTTTTTAAGGGCAAAATTGTTATAAAATTCTTAGTGAAAAAAAAATTAATGAAATTTTAAACAAAAAAAAATTTATAATATTTGTCTAGGGACAAAATTTCAGCGTAATATTCTCTTATAACAAAATTTTTTTTGACAAAATTTTTTTTAAATTATTTCTAAAAAATTTTAAAGAATTTTTTATATAAAATTTTTTATTAAATTAAGGACTATCTTTCAGCGAAAAACTCTCTAAATACAGCCTAACATCGAGATTATTGTTTAAAACCAAAATTTTAATTTTGCATAAACATTTTATACCCTACAACATATGATGGGGGTATACTAATTTAGTCATTCTGTTTGTAACTACTAATATTCGTCTGAGGCTCCATAACGTGTTTATATTCTTGATCGTCGTGACATTTTATGTCGATCTAGCCATGTCCGTCCGTCTGTCTGCCGAAAGCACGTTAACTTCCGAAGGAGTATAGCTAGCCGCTTGAAATTTTGCACAAATACTTTTTATTAGTGTAGGTCGGTTGGTATTGTAAATGGGCCATATCGGTCCATGTTTTGATATAGCTGCCATATAAACCGATCTTGGGTCTTGACTCCTTGAGCCTCTAGAGTGCGCAATTCTTATCCGATTGGAATGAAATTTTGCAAGACATGTTTTGTTATGATATCCAACAACTGTGCCAAGTATGGTTCCAATCAGTCCATAACCTGATATAGCTGTCATATAAACCGATCTTGGGTCTTGACTTCTTGAACCTCTAGAGGGCGCAATTCTTTTCCGATTTTAATGAATTTTAGCAAGTAGTATTTTGTTATGATATCCAACAACTGTGCCAAGTATGGTTCAAATCGGTTCATAACCTGATATAGCTGTCATATAAACAGATCTGGGATCTTGACTTCTTGAGCCTGTAGGGGTCGCAATTATTATCTGATTTGCTTGAAATTTTGTACGACGGATTCTCTCATGACCATCAACATACGTGTTTATTATGGTCTGAATCGGTCCATAGCCCGATACAGCTCCCATATAAATCGATCTCTCTATTTACTTCTTGAGCCCCAAAGGGCGCAATTCTTATTCGAATTGACTGACATTTTACACAGGTCTCCAACATATAATTTAATTGTGGTCCAAACCGGACCATATCTTGATATCGCTCTAATAGCAGAGCAAATCTTTTCTTATATCCTATTTTGCCTAAGAAGAGATGCCGGGAAAAGAACTCGACAAATGCGATCCATGGTGCAGGGTATATAAGATTCGACCCGGCCGAACTTAGCACGCTTTTACTTGTTATACCCACCACCGAAGGATGGGGGTATATTCATTTTGTCATTCCGTTTGCAACACATCGAAATATCCATTTCCGACCCTATAAAGTATATATATTCTTGATCAGCGTAAAAATCTAAGACGATCTAGCCATGTCCGTCCGTCTGTCCATCTGTCTGTTGAAATCACGCTACAATCTTTAAAAATAGAGATATTAAGCTGAAATTTTGCACAGATTATTTTTTTGTCCATAAGCAGGTTAAGTTCGAAGATGGGCTATATCGGACTATATCTTGATATAGCCCCCATATAGACCGATCCGCCGATTTAGGGTCTTAGGCCCATAAAAGCCACATTTATTATCCGATTTTGCTGAAATTTGGGACAGTGAGTTGTGTTAGGCCCTTCGACATCCTTTGTCAATTTGGCTCAGATCGGTCCAGATTTGGATATAGCTGCCATATAGACCGATCCTCCAATTTAGGGTCTAATGCCCATAAAAGCCACATTTATTATCCGATTTTGATGAAATTCGGGGCAGTGAATTGTGTAAGGCCCATCGACATCCTTCGTTAATTTGGCTCAGATCGGTTCAGATTTGGATATAGCTGCCATATAGACCGATCCTCCAATTTAGGGTCTAAGGCCCATAATAGCCACATTCATTATCCGATTTTGCTGAAATTTGGGACAGTGAGATGTGTTAGGCCCTTTGACATATTTCTTCAATTTGGTCCAGATCGGTTCAAATTTGGATATAGCTGCCATATAGACCGATTTCTTGATTTATGGTTTTGGGCCCATAAAATGCTCATTTATTGCCCGATGTCCCCGAAATTTGGAAAAGTGAGTTAAATGAAGCCCCTTGACATACTTCTGCAATATCGCACAGATCGGTCCAGATTTGGATATAGCTGCCATATAGACCGATATCTAGGTTTTAGGTTGTGGGGCCATAAAAGACGCATTTATTGTCCGAAGTCGCTGAAATTTGAGACAGTGAGTTTGGTTAGGCTCTTCGATGTCCTTCTTCAATTTTGTCCAGACCAGTCATATTTGAATATAGCTGCCATATAGACCGATCTCTGGATTTAAGATTTAGGGCCTATAAAAGAGGCATTTATTGTCCGATTTCGCCGAAATTTGGGACAGTGCTTAGTGTTAGGCTCTTCGACATGTTTATGCAACTTGGCCTAAATCGGTCCAGATTTGGATATAGCTGCCATGTGGACCGATATCTCGATTTAAAGTCTTGGCCCCCTAAAAGGCGCATTTATAATCCGATTTCACTGAAATTTGACACAGTGACTTATGTTAGGCTTTTCGACATCCGTGTCGTATATAGTTCAGATCGGTATGAGGTATATGAGTATAAGGTATACAATTTTCACAGAATTTTGATGAAAGGTGTTTACATATATACCCGAGGTGGTGGGTATCCAAAGTTCGGCCCGGCCGAACTTAACGCCTTTTTACTTGTTTTACTTGTCATTGTAAAAGCTATTTGTACTTTTAGATACCAAAATGTTTGATTTGTTAAAAAAATCACTTAGTCAGCCAACATATTTTAATAGAATCTACATATTAAATTTCAGAGCTCTATTTCATCCGTAAAGAAATTACGAAAATGTGCCAAATACGGTATCAAACGTAGGTTCCTCCGTTTCCATTACTATTTTTCATAATTTCATCAAAATCGGACAACGAAATCGAGTGTCAAGCGTAATGGGTTAAAATGTTTAAAAATATTTATCGAAATTTGTTTATAGAAAAAGTTGTAGGAAAATGTTGTATGGGACATATAAGCATAATAGAAAAGACCTTAACAAGTAAAAGCGTGCTAAGTTCGGCCAGGCCGAATCTTATATACCCTCCACCATGGATCGCATTTGTCGAGTTCTTTTCCCGGCATCTCTTCTTAGGCAAAAAAAAGGATATAAGAAAAGATTTGCTCTGCTATTAGAGCGATATCAAGATATGGTCCGGTTTGGACCACAATTAAATTATATGTTGGAGACCTGTGTAAAATGTCAGCCAATTCGAATAAGAATTGCGCCCTTTGTGGGTTCAAGAAGTAAAATAGAGAGATCGATTTATATGGGAGCTGTATCGGCCTATACACCAATTCAGACCATAATAAACACGTATGTTAATGGTTATGAGAGAATCCGTCGTACAAAATTTCAGGCAAATCGGATAAAAATTGCGACCTCTAGAGGCTCAAGAAATCAAGACCCCGGTCCGGTTTATATGGCAGCTATATCAGGTTATGAATCGACTTGTACTTTATTTGACATAGTTGTTAAAAGTAACAATAAAAAACGTCTTGCGAAATTTCAGGCAAATCGGATAGAAATTGAGCCCTCTAGAAGCTCAAGAAGTCAAGTCCCCAGATCTGTTTATATGACAGCTATATCAGGTTATGAACCGATTTGAACTATCTTTGGCACAGTTGTTGAATATTATAACAAAATACTACGTGCCAAAATTCATTCAAATTGGATAAGAATTGCGCCCTCTAGAGGCTCAAGAAGTCAAGACCCAAGATCGGTTTATATGACAGCTATATAAGGTTATGGACCGATTTGAACCATACTTAGCGCAGTTGTTGGATATAATAACAGAACACGTCGTGCAAAATTTCATTGTGATCGGATAAGAATTGCGCACTCTAGAGGCTCAAGAAGTCAAGACCCAAGATCGGTTTATATGGCAGCTATATCAGGTTATGAACCGATTTGAACTGTACTTGGCACAGTTGTTGGATATCATAACAAAACACGTCGTGCAAAATTTCATTTCAATCGGATACAAATTGCGCACTCTAGAGGCTCAAGAAGTCAAGACCCAAGATCGGTTTATATGGCAGCTATATCAAAACATGGACCGATATGGCCCATTTACAATACCAACCGACCTACACTAATAAGAAGTATTTGTGCAAAATTTCAAGCGGCTAGCTTTACTCCTTCGGAAGTTAGCGTGCTTTCGACAGACAGACGAACGGACGGACGAACGGACGGACAGACGGACGGACATGGCTAGATCGACATAAAATTTCACGACGATCAAGAATATATATACTTTATGGGGTCTTAGACGACTATTTCGAGTAGTTACAATCAGAATGACGAAATTAGTGTACCCCCCATCTTATGGTGGAGGGTATAAAAAAATTTGCTAAAAATTATCGATGACTTGACAAATATACGATAAGTTATATGAAATCGTACCCGGAGTGGAATAAAAAGTACTTAAGTGCTGTACTTGGTTCTATTTGGTACTTTCCTTATAGATTGAGCTACAGATCTGAAATTTGGAATATAGGCACATCTTGGCATTATGAACCGAACACTAGAAGATTTTGTTGATTTTTGCACATTTTGGTACTAAATCGTACAATATGGCACCTTCTTTACGGATTGAGCTACAGCTCTGAAATTTGGAATACAGTTACATCTATGCATTAAGAGCGTTTTGGTACTTTGTACGTTTTAGTAACATCTGTGAAATTAGGGATACAGATACATCTTGGCAGTATGTAGCGGTTGACTAGAAGATTATTTTGAAATTTGTACATTTAGGTACTAAAACGTACAAAATGGTACTTTATTTACAGATTGGGATTAAGATATCAAAATTGCGATATAGTTACACCTTGATAGTATTTATATGCCGACTAAAGGGTTTTTTTTTTAATTGGTATATTTTGGCATTAAAACTATAAAAATGTTCTTTCTTTACGGATAAGGCTATAGCTATTAAAATTGTGATACAGTTACACCCTGATATTGGGTGTACCATCGGGGGCAGCGAAGAGACATGGGATATCGTAGTATATTCATAATTTAGAAAATTATTTGACGTAGCAATTTTTTCAAATATTTAAAATTTTAAAAACTTTTGAAAAACAAGTAAAAGCGTGCTAAGTTCGGCCGGGCCGAATCTTATTATTACCAGTTGGAGACCTTTGTAAAATGTCAGCCAATACGAATAAGAATTGCGCCCTTTGGGGGCTCAACAAGTAAAATAGAGAGATCGATTTATATGGGTGCTGTATCGGGCAATAGACCGATTCAGACCATAATAAACACGTTTGTTGATGGTCATGAGAGGATCCGTCGTACAAAATTTCAGGCATATCGGATAATAATTGCGACCTCTAGGGATCAAGAAGTCAAGATCCCAGATCGGTTTATATGGCAGCTATATCAGGCTATGGACCGATTTGAACGTTATTTGACACAGTTGTTGAAAGTAAGAATAAAATACGTCATGCAAAATTTCAGCCAAATCGGATAGGAATTGGGACCTGTAGAAGCTCAAGAAGTCAAGACCCAAGATCGGTTTATATGACAGCTATATCAGGTTATGAACCGATTTGAACCATACTTGGCACAGTTGTTGGATATCATAACAAAGCACGTCGTGCAAAATTTTATCCCAATCGGATAAGAATTGCGCACTCTAGAGGCTCAAGAAGTCAAGACCCAAGATCGGTTTATATGGCAGATATATCAAAACATGGACCGATATGGCCCATTTACAATACCAACCGACCTACACTAATAAGAAGTACTTGTGCAAAATTTCAAGCGGCTAGCTTTACTCCTTCGGAAGTTAGCGTGCTTTCGACAGACAGACGGACGGACAGACGAACGGACATGGCTAGATCGACATATAATTTCACGACGATCAAGAATATATATACTTTATGGGGTCTCAGACGAATATTTTGAGTAGTTACCATCAGAATGACGAAATTAGTATACCCCCCATCTTATGGTGGAGGGTACGCAATTCTTATTCGATTGGAATGAAATTGTGCACGACGTGTTTTGTTACGATATCCAACAACTGTGCCAAGAATGGTTCAAATCGGTCCATAACCTGATATAGCTGTCATATAAACCGATCTTGGGTCTTGACTTCTTGAGCCTCTAGAGGGCGCAATTCTTATCCGAATGGAATGGAATTTCGCACGACGTGTTTTGTTATGATACCCAACAACTATGCCAAGTATGGTTTAAATCGGTCCATAACCTAATATAGCTGCCATATAAACCGATCTTGGGTCTTGACTTCTTGAGCCTCTAGAGGGCACAATTCTTATCCGATTTGAATGAATTTTTGCACGAGGTATTTCGTTATGATATTCAACAACTGTGCCAAGTATGGTTGAAATCAGTCCATAACGTGATATAGCTGTCATATAAACAGATCTGGGGATTTGACTTCTTGAGATTCTAGAGGGCGCAATTCCCATCCAATTTGAATGAATTTTGGCACGTAGTATTTTGTTATGATATCCAACAACTGTGCCAAATATGGTTCAAATCGGTTCACACCGTGATATAGCTGCCATATAAACCGATCTTGGATCTTGACTTCTTGAGCCTCTAGAGGTCCCAATTATTATCCGATTTGCCTGAAATTTTGTACGACGGATTCTCTCATGACCATTAACATACGTGTTTATTATGGTCTGAATCGGTATATAGCCCGATACAGCTCCCATATAAATCGATCTCTCTATTTTACTTCTTGAGCCTACAAAGGGCGCAATTCTTATTCGAATTGGCTGACATTTTACACAAGTCTCCAACATATAATTTAATTGTGGTCCAAACCGGGCCATATCTTGATATCGCTCTAATAGCAGACCAATTTTTCTTGTATATCCTTTTTATACCCTCCACCATTAGATGGGGGGTATACTAATTTCGTCATTCTGTTTGTAACTACTCGAAATATTCGTCTGAGACCCCATAAAGTATATATATTCTTGATCGTCGCGACATTTTATGTCGATCTAGCCATCTCCGTCTGTCCGTCCGTCCGTCTGTCTGTCGAAAGCACGCTAACTTCCGAAGGAGTAAAGCTAGCCGCTTGAAATTTTGCACAAATACTTCTTATCAGTGTAGGTCGGTTGGTATTGTAAATGGGCCATATCGGTCCATGTTTTGATATAGCTGCCATATAAACCGATCTTGGGTCTTGACTTCTTGAGCCTCTAGAGTGCGCAATTCTTATCCGATTGGGATGGAATTTTGCACGACGTGTTTTGTTATGATATCCAACAACTGGGCAAAGTATGGTTCAAATCGGTTTATAACCTGATATAGCTGCCATATAAACCGATCTTGGGTCTTGACTTCTTGAGGCTCTAGAGTGCGCAATTCTTATCCGATTGGAATGACATTTTGCACGACGTGTTTTGTTACAATATCCAATAATTGTGCCAAGTATGCTTCAAATCGGTTCATAATCTGGTATAGCTGTCATATAAACCGATCTTGGGTCTTGACTTCTTGAGCCTCTAGAGGGCGCAATTACCGTCCGATTTAACTAAAATTTTGCACGTAGTGTTTTGGTATTACTTTCAACAACTGTGCCAAGTATGATTCAAATCGGTTCATTATCTAGTATAGGTGTCATATAAACCGATCTTGGATCTTGACTTCTTGAGCCAAGTGATGGCGCAATTCTCATCCAAAATGGCTGAAATTTTGCATGAGGAGTTTTGTTATGACTTCCAATAACTATGCTAAGTATGGCGTAAATCGATATAGATGCTGATATAGCTGCCATATAAACCGATCTGGGATCTTGACTTCTCGAACCTCTAGAGGGCGCAATTCTCAACCGATTTGGCCGAAATTTTGTACAAGGCCTTCTCTCATGACCTTCAACATACGTGTCTAGTATGGTCTGAATCGATCAATAGCTTGATACAGCTCCCATATAAACCTATCTCCCGATTTTGCTTCTTGAGCCCTTATAAGGCGCAATTCTTATCCGAATGAACTGAAATATTACACAATGAGTTCTACAATGTCAATCAGCATTCAATTATGGTCCGAATCGGACTATAACTTGATATAGCTCCAATATGATAACAGTTCTAATTCATTATTCTATGTTTGTCTAAAAAGAGATACCGCGCATAGAACTCGACAAATGCGATCAATGGTGGAGGGTATATAAGATTCGGCCCGGCCGAACTTAGCACGCTTTTACTTGTTTTGCCTAAGAAGAGATGCCGGGAAAAGAACTCGAAAAATGCTATCCATGGTGGAGGGTATATAAGATTCGGCCCGGCCGAACTTAGCACGCTTTTACTTGTTTTTGCCTAAGAAGAGATGCCGGGAAAGGAACTCGACAAATGCGACCCATGGTGGAGGGTATATAAGATTCGGCTCGGTCGAATTAACACGCTTTTACTTGTTTATTGTTACTTTCAACAACTATGTCAAATAAAGTACAAGTCGGTTCATAACCTGATACAGCTGCCATATAAACCGATCTGGGATCTTGACTTCTTGAGCCTCTAGAGGTCGCAATTATTATCCGATTTGCCTGAAAGTTTGTACGACGGATTCTCTCATGACCAATAACATACGTGTTTATTATGGTCTGAATCGGTCTATAGGCCGATACAGCTCCCATATAAATCGATCTCTCTATTTTACTTCTTGAGCCCACAAAGGGCGCAATTCTTATTCGAATTGGCTGACATTTTACACAGGTCTCCAACATATAATTTAATTGTGGTCCAAACCGGACCATATCTTGATATCGCTCTAATAGTAGAGCAAATCTTTTCTGATATCCTTCTTTTGCCTAAGAAGAGATGCCGGGAAAATAACTCGACAAATGCGATCCATGGTGGAGGGTATATAAGATTCGGCCCGGCCGAACTTAGCACGCTTTTACTTCTTTTTATAGAAACCATCAAATGCAACAAGGCATTAAAACGGATTCCAGAAATCTCACTCCTAAGAATTTTGAAAATTTTTTTCATTTGATTTTTGAGATATAAAAAATTGCAGAGTTTTGACATGCCAATTTTCCCCCAAAACATTACGGGAAAAATTGTTGTAACTAGTTTCAGTCGTCTACTTTACGCTTATCCAAATTTCATTACGATACCTCTTTCCTAACTCGATCAAGAATTTTTCCAAGCTCTATTCTAGGGTATTTTTCGTCGTTAATGCGAACCTGGGCACACGGAGCAGCAGCTAGAGCCGTTGTTTGGCGTTCGAAGCCCAAAATGAAATCTTGGCTACATCCCTGATGGCACCTATATCCAAATCTGGACCGACATGAGCCAAATTAAATATTGATATCGAAAGGTCTAACACCACTGACTGTCTCAAATTTTGGCAAAATCGGACAATAAATACGCTTTTTATGGGCCCAAGACCTTAAATTGAGAAATCCGTCTATATGGCAACTATATCCAAATCTAGACCGATCGGGGCCAAGTTGAAGTAGGATATCGAATGGCCTTACAAAACTCAATGTCCCAAATTTCAGCAAAATCGGATAACAAATGTTGCTTTTATGTTCCTAAGAGCTTAAATCGTCGGATCGGTCTATATGGAGGCTATATGAAGATATAGTTCGATATAGCCTATCTTCGAACTGGCTATAGACAAAAACCGGTAAGGAAGGGAAAAGTGGGGCGGTGCCGACTGTATAATACCCTACACCTACCCTGTAAGTAAAATGCCCAATTCTGAACCAATTTTGATGGACCTCGGCGAGCCAATATGTTCAAACTGTGATTACTACGGTTGACAAATGACAACATTATTGCAAGTTACCCAAAATCTGACGAACATATATACAGGAGCTATAGTGGAGCGTTGTGCAAAATTTTGGCAAGATTGGTCAATCAATGCGCTTGCAGTGGCCCTGGGTCGAAAATCTGACGATATACATATATGACTGCTATATCTAAATCTGGGCCGATTTCCACGTAATTAACCAGTAATATCGAGAATCATAAGAAAATCCTTCATTATTTCGATAGAATTGGTAAAAATGAGCTTTCTTACAATATTTCTTAAAATCCGATGAACATATATATGAGAGCTATATCTAAATCTGAACCGATTTTCATGAAATTCACCAGTAGTGTCGAGAGTCATTAGAAAATCACTCCTGGCAAATTTCGAGAGAATCGGTTAACAATAGACTATTTTATAGCAAGCATACTGAAAATCGGACGAACATATATATGGGAGCTAAATTAGAACCGATTTCGAGCATACTTTATAGACATTGTGGAAGTCGTCAAAGAAATCGTCAAATAAATAGTCGCACGAAGTTTTGGGAAGATTGGTCAATAATTGCGCTTGCAGTGGCTCTAGGAGTGAAAATCGGGCGATATATATATGAGAGCTATACCTAATCTGAATCTATTTCCATGAAAATCACCAGTAATGTCGAGAGTCGTAAGGAAATGCTTCCAGCCAAATTTCGAGAGAATCGGTTGAGTAATGACGATTTTATTGCATTATTACTGAAAATCGGGCGAACGTATATATGGGAGCTATATCCAATTCTAAACCGATTTTTTCCACGTTCAATAGGCTTCGTCTCTAGGCCAAATAACATGCCTGTGTCAAATATGAAGGCGATCGGATGAAAACTGCGACCTGTATTTTGTACACAATTTAACATGGACAGATGGACGATATACTTACTCGATCGGTATACTTACCCATGGGGTCTATCTCTCTTTCTTCTGGGTGTTACAAACAAATGCACTACGTTATAAAACCCTGTACCACAGTAGTGGTATAGGGTATAAAAAGACTCTATGGAAAGTTTCAGCTCAATGTCACAAAGACTTCAGCGTGATTTCAACAGACAGACATGGCTAGATCGTCGTAGATTTTAACGACGATCAAGAATATATATACTTTATAGGGCCGGAAATGGATATATTGATGTGTTGTAAACGGAATGACAAAATAAATATACCCCCACCATTCGGTGGTGGGTATAAAAACCAATGAAATAAAAAATTGTTTAATTCTTTAAAAGTGTTATTCTGTTTTTCCTTGGAGGCCACCGTAGCGCAGAGGTTAGCATGTCCGCCTATGACGCTGAACGCCTGGGTTCGAATCCTGGAGACCATCAGGTACAATAGTCATTAATGGGTTAGTTCAATATTTTTTTTAGGCTAAAGCATGTTTGTTTTGGTGGGTGTTGAAACAAATTTGCAGTTTTCCCATGCATGTTTTCATTCATGCGGAAGTCATTTATTTTAAGAAATGTCTAAATACAGAAATAAAATTAGAACACAAAAAATTGCATAAGTATCTATTTTTAACCGATTTTATGTTTTATGCTATTACCCATTTTGGAAAACTTTTTATACCCTCCACCATAAGATGGGGGGTATACTAATTTCGTCCATTCTGTTTGTAACCTACTCGAAATATTCGTCTGAGACCCCATAAAGTATATATATTCTTGATCGTCGTGAAATTTTATGTCGATCTAGCCATGTCCGTCTGTCCGTCCGTCTGTCCGTCCGTCCCGTCTGTCCGTCCCGTCTGTCTGTCGAAAGCACGCTAACTTCCGAAGGAGTAAAGCTAGCCGCTTGAAATTTTGCACAAATACTTCTTATTAGTGTAGGTCGGTTGGTATTGTAAATGGGCCATATCGGTCCATGTTTTGATAAAGCTGCCATATAAACCGATCTTGGGTCTTGACTTCTTGAGCGTCTAGAGTGCGCAATTCTTATCCGATTGGGATGAAATTTTGCACGACATGTTTTGCTATGATTTCCAACAACTCGTGCGAAGTATGGTTTAAATCGGTCCATAACCTGATATAGCTGCCATATAAACCGATCTTGGGTCTTGACTTCCTGAGCCTCTAGAGTGCGCAATTCTTATCCGATTGAAATGAAATTTTGCACGACGTGTTTCGTTATTTTATCCAACAATTGTGCCAAGTGTGGTTTAAATCGGTCCATAACCTGATATAGCTGCCATATAAACCGATCTGGGGTCTTGACTTCTTGAACCTCTAGAGTGCGCAATTCCTATCCGATTGCAATGAAATTTTGCACGACGTGTTTTGTTATGATATCCAACAACTGTGTCAAGTATGGTTCAAATCGGTTCATAACCTTATATAGCTGTCATATTAACCGATCTTGGGCCTTGACTTCTTGAGCCTCTAGAGTGCGCAATTCTTACCCAATTGGGATGAAATTTTGCACGAAGTGTTTTGTTATGATATCCAACAACTGAGCCAAGTATTGTTCACATCGGTCCATAACCTGATATACCTGCCATATAAACCGATCTTGAGTCTTGACTTCTTCAGCCTCTAGAGTGCGCAATTCTTCTCCGATTTGAATGAAATTTTGCAGGACGTGTTTTGCTACGATATCCAATAACTGTACCAAGTATGGTTCACATCGGTCCATAACCTGATACAGCTGCCATATAAACCGATCTGGGGTCTTGACTTCTTGAGCCTCTAGAGTGCGCAATTCTCATCCGATTTGCCTGAAATTTTGTACGACGGATTCTCTCATGACCATCAACATACGTGTTTATTATGGTCTGAATCGGTCTATAGCCCAATACAGCTCCTATATAAATCGATCTCTCTATTTTATTTTTTGAGCCCCCAAAGGGCGCAATTCTTATTCGAATTGGCTGACATTTTACACAGGTCTCCAACATATAATTTAATTGTTGTCTAAACCGGATCATATCTTGATATCGCTTTAATAGCAGATTTTTCTTTCTTTCTTTTCTTATATAATTTTTTGCCTAAGAAGGATGCCGGGAAAAGAACTGACAAATGCGCTCCATGGTGGAGGGTATATAAGATTCGGCCCGGGCGAACTTAGCACGCTTTTACTTGTTTAATTTCCTTTTTCACAGTTGTATATATTGTTTGGTATCTTTTAAGCAGAATAGAGACAGAGGAACATGTTGTTTTGTGTTTTTAGAGCGTATTTCATATTTTAGCCACTGTAACTTAGCGATTTGTTGCCCGATTTAAAAGAATTATATTATTTGAGAGATATTTTTGTGGACTGCAAAAGAAGATAAGAATCATAGAAAGCCGCTGTGAATCAAAAAAGTTATGCCCATTTTAAACTGAAGATCTAAAAAACGCGCTTTTCTCTACATTTAGAGTCATAAAATCACTTAATGCAGTGATCTAGAAAAACTAAAGGAATTTTCATATGGGGGATATACTAGTTTCATCATTCCGTTTGTAAAACCTCGATATATGCATCTAAGACCCCATAAAGTATATATATTCTTGATCGTCATGACATTTTAAGTCGATCTAGTCATGTCCGTCCGTCTGTCGAAAGCACGCTAACATTCGAAGGGGTAGGCACTTGAAATTTTGCACAAACATTTTTTTTAGTGTAGGTCGGTTGAGATTGTAAATGGTCCAAATCGGTACATGCTGCCATATAAATCGATCTTGGGTCTTTATTTCTTGAGCTTCTAGAGGGCGCAATTCTTAGCCGAATTGGTTGAAATTTAGCACGCAGTGTTGTGGTATAACTGTGCTAGTATAGTCTAAATCAGTCCATAACCTGATATAGCCGACATATAAACCGATCTCCCGATTAGACTTCATGGACTTCATGAGGGCGCAATTCATATTCAATGTGGTTAAAATTTTGTATATGTCGTTTTGGTATAACTTTCAACAACTGTTCCAAATATGGTCTAAATCGGTATATAGCCTGATATAGCCGTCATATATACCGATTTCCCAGTTTGACTTTTTGAGCCTCTGGAGGGGGCAACTTTTACTCTATTTGCCTGAAATTATTAAGGCCGTGTTTTCTATGACTGTTGTTTTTATACCCTCCACCATAGGATGGGGGGTACACTAATTTCGTCATTCTGTTTATAACTACTCGAAATATTCGTCTGAGTCTCCATAAAGTATATATATTCTTGATCGTCGTGACATTTCATGTCGATCTAGCCATGTCCGTTCGTCTGTCCGTCCGTCCGTCTGTCCGTCCGTCGTCTGTCTGTCGAAAGCACGCTAACTTCCTAAAGTGTAAAGCTAGCCGCTTGAAATTTTGCACAATACTTCTTATTAGTGTAGGTCCGGTTGGGATTGTAATGGGCCCATATCGGTCCATGTTTCATATAGCTGCCATATAAACCGATCTTGGGTCTTGACTTCTTGAGCCCTCTATAGTGCGTAATTCTTATCCGATTGGTATGAAATTTTGCACGACGTGTTTTGTTATGATATCCAACAACTGTGTTAAGTATGGTTCAAATCGGTCATAATCTAATATAGCTGCCATATAAACCGATCTTGGGTCTTGACTTCTTGAGCCTGTAAAGTGCGCAATTCTTATCCGATTGGAATGAAATTTTGCATGACGTGTTTTGTTATGATATCCAACAACTGTGCCAAGTATGGTTTAAATCGGTCCATAATCTGATATAGCTGCCATATAAACCGATCTTGGGTTTTGACTTCTTGAGCCTCTAGAGGGCGCAGTTCTTACCCGATTGGATTACATTTTGCACGTCATGTTTTGTTATGATATCCAACAACTGTGCCAAGTATGGTTCAAATCGGTTCATAACATGATATAGCTGTCATAATAAACCGATCTTGGGTCTTAAATTCTTGAGTTTCTAGAGGGCACAATTCCTATCCGATTTGCCAATAATTGTACGATGGATCCTCTCTTGACCATCAACATACGTGTTTATTCTGGTCTGAATCTGTTTATAGCCCGATACAGCTCCTATATAAATCGAAGAAGAGATGTGGGGAAAAGAACTCGACATATGCGCTCTATGGTGGAGGGTATATAAGATTCGGCCCGGCCGAGCTTAGCACGCTTTTACTTGTTTTACCAAGTTTTGTATCACAGTGCTATGTTACACAACTTTGTTAAACATAAATCTGGTTATTGATAATGGTGTTCTATTTAAAACTATTAACCATCGCCTCCATAGTTTTTCCATGTTTGCCTTTAAAATAACACAGGCTCTATATTATTACCTTCAATTAATCATTCAATTCTATTTTCGTAGCTATGTGGGCACAGAATATTTTGTTTCTAATACCTAGTTTTACAACCTAGCTGTCATTAAACAACAGTGCGCTTGTTTATGAGGTTTTGTGTGTATTAGATTTCACTGGAACTTGCATACACCTCCATGATACACATGTAAGTGTGTTTGTGTACCTTGCACATATTTAACTCTTTTTTTGCTTTTGTGTTACATTGTCTGTATGGGGGTGACCATAATTCTGTGTTACTTTATATTTATAATTAACATAATGCACGACAGAAACCATAAAATTTCACACATAATGCTCATTCAGGATAATCGGAGGATAATAAAAACGTGCACATAACATACATTAAAATATATGAAGGCTGCCTGAATATACTCGCATTCGCACACACTCATACATACATTGTCAGAGAATTTTACACATGCTTACATTCACACATAATGTAACACACCCCCGCTTATTCGGAGCAAGGACAAGCTATAACCAGTGTTGCAAATATTTAGGAGTTACTGCAAGAGTGTATGGAACTTAACAACAAATTTTGTTATTATGGAGCTAAGCTTTGGTATGATATTAGACAGACACCAACAAGGCATACCAAATCCTTCATGTACGCATACAGTATTTTTTAAAATCATATTTAAGAATTTTCACATTTTACGGCGGAATGGTTATTGAAGAAGTCGTAAATATATCTGTGGACATTTGACAAAGCATATCTTAAAACAAGTGAAAGCGTGATAAGTTCGTCAGGGTCGAATCTTATATACCCTCTACCATGGATCACATTTGTCGACTTCTATTCCCAATATCTCTTTTTGAGCAAACAAAGGATACAAGAAAATAATTGTTACGCTATTGAAGATATATCAACTTATGGTCCGATTCTGTGAATGAATTCAAGTAACAAAACTGGTTTATATGGCAGCTATATCAAAGCATGCACCGATATGGCCCATTTACAATCCCAACCAACCTACGCTAATGAGAAGTATTTGTGCAAAATTACAAGCGGCTAGCTTCACTCCTTCGAAAATTAGCGTGCTTTCGACAGACCGACGGACGGACATGGCTAGATCGACCTAAAATGTCATGACGATCAAGAATATATATACTTTATGTCTTAGACGCATATTTCGAGGTGTTGCAAAGGGAATGACGAAATTAGTGTATCCCCATCCTATGGTGGAGGGTATAAAAACCCATTTTACAGCAAAAGGAAAAAACACATAAAAAAGCATACAAAACTTTTAGTGTATCAAATTAAGCTAAATGTGTACTCTAATAAGATAAAGTAGTTTTGAAGCTTGTTTACATCAGGCTTCAAAATTCCAGCACTAACCCTTTTTGAAAAAGATTAGAAATTGAGATTCCACTGCAGGAAATTGTCCGGATTTAGGCCATTGTGTAATGTTTTCTATCCAAAGAATATCATAGCAAACAAGTAAAAGCGTGCTAAGTTCGGCCGGGCCGAATCTTATATACCCTCCACCATGGATCGCATTTGTCGAGTTCTTTTCCCGGCATCTCTTCTTAGGCAAAAAAAATGATATAAGAAAAGATTTGCTCTGCTATTAGAGCGATATCAAGATATGGTCCGGTTTGGACCACAATTAAATTATATTATGTTGTTGTTGTTGTAGCAGTGTGTTTTACACCGAGACGGCAGCCCTTGCCGATGGAGGATTCCATCGGGTCAATCCGGTACGTACAACCGGCTGCCATGGGATTGTAAATTATATTATGTTGGAGACCTGTGTAAAATGTCAGCCAATTCGGATAAGAATTGCGCCCTTTGTGGGCTCAAGAAGTAAAATAGAGAGATCGATTTATATGGAAGCTGTATCGGGCTATAGACCGATTCAAACCAATAATAAACACGTATGTTAATGGTCATGAGAGAATCCGTCGTACAAAATTTCAGGCAAATCGGATAATAATTGCGTCCTCTAGAGGCTCAAGAAGTCAAGATCCCAGATCGGTTTATATGGCAGCTACATCAGGTTATGAACCGATTTGAACCATATTTGGCACAGTTGTTGGATATCATAACAAAATACTACGTGCCAAAATTCATTCAAATTGGATAATAATTGCGACCTCTAGAGGCTCAAGAAGTCAAGATCCCAGATAGGTTTATATGGCAGCTACATCAGGTTATGAAGCGATTTGAACCATATTTGGCACAGTTGTTGGATATCATAACAAAACACTACGTGCCAAAATTCATTCAAATTGGATAAGAATTGCGCCCTCTAGAGGCTCAAGAAGTCAAGACCCAAGATCTGTTTATATCGCAGCTATATCAGGTTATGAATCGATTTGAACCATATTTGGCACAGTTATTGGATATCATAACAAAATACTACGTGCCAAAATTCATTCAAATTGAATAAGAATTGCGCCCTCTAGAGGCTGAAGAAGCCAAGACCCAAGATCAGTTTATATGACAGCTATATAAGGTTATGGACCGATTTGAACCATACTTGGCACAGTTGTTGGATATCGTAACAAAATACGTCGTGCAAAATTCCATTCCAATCGGATAAAAATTGCGCCCTCTAGAGGCTCAAGAAGTCAAGACCCAAGATCGGTTTATATGGCAGCTATATGAGGTTATGGACCGATTTGAACCATACTTGACAATTTATTACAAAACAATTAATTACAAAACACTTCGTGCAAAATTTCATCCCAATCGGATGAGAATTGCGCACTTTAGAGGCTCAAGAAGTCAAGACCCAAGATCGGTTTATATGGCAGCTATATCAGGTTATAAACCGATTTGAACCATACTTGGCACAGTTGTTGGATATCATAACAAAACACGTCGTGCAAAATTTCATCCCAATCGGATAAGAATTGTGCACTCTAGAGGCTCAAGAAGTCAAGACCCAGATCGGTTTATATGGCAGCTATATCAAAACATGGACCGATATGGCCCATTTACAATACCAACCGACCTACACTTATAAGAAGTATTTGTGCAAAATTTCAAGCGGCTAGCTTTACTCCTTCGGAAGTTATCGTGCTTTCGACAGACAGACGGACGGACGGACAGACGGACGGACTTGACTAGAACGACATACAATTTCACGACGATCAAGAATATATATACTTTATGGGTCTCAGACGAATATTTCGAGTAGTTACAATCAGAATGACGAAATTAGTATACCCCCCATCTTATGGTAAATGGTATAAAAACGTTTAAAAGTCAGCAAAAAAGTGTGTTCCTGCTAGAAGCATTTGACTCGCTATCCGAATTACGATTTCAATTTCAACCAAATCATATAATCAGCGGACGATGTGAATGGATCATGGTGCTTTACACACTATTCCTAGATATGGGCTATGGGTAAATACCCAAATGGTTAAATACCCAAATTGGGTAAATACTCGGGTATTTACATATCTATACCTAAAAGCTGGGAATTTATAATTTTGCAAATATCTTCGGTATAAAAACATTTTGCAAACAATTTTTGATGATTTCGTATTCATTTTATATTGGGTTGCCCAAAAAGTTATTGCGGATTTTTTAAAAGAAAGTAAATGCATTTGTAATAAAACTTAGAATGAACTTTAATCAAATATACCTTTTTTACACTTTTTTTCTAAAGCAAGCTAAAAGTAACAGCTGATAACTAAGAGAAGAAAGAATGCAATTACAGAGTGACAAGCTGCGAAAAAATTTGTCAACGCCGACTATATGAAAATCCGCAATTACTTTTTAGGCAACATAATAAAAACCCGGTCTTCTGAATTTACAAAATCGGATTTTAGTTATATATAGCCGCTATAAATACCGAACTTCACATTTAAGATCTTGAGGCAATAAATTGAATTATAAATGCGCCTTTTATGGGACCAAGACTATAAAACGAGATATCGGTATATATCCAAAACTGGACCGATCTGGGCCAAATTGAAGAAGGATGTCTAAAGTCCTAACACCACTCACTGTCCCAAATTTGTGTGACACCGTACAATAAATGCGCCTTTTATGAGCTCAAAACCTAAATCGAGAGATCGGTCCTATATGGTAGATATATTCAAATCTGGACCGATCTGGGCCTAATTAAAGAAAGATGTCGAGTGGCCTAACACAACTCACTGTCTCAAATTCCAGCAAAATCGGATAATAAATCGGAAAGCGGCGGATCGGTCTGTATGGCAGCTATATCCAAATCTGGACTGATCTCCACCAAATTGAAGAAGGGTGTCGAAGGGCATAACACAACTCAGTGTCCAAACTTTCAGCAAATCGGATAAGTGTGGCTTTTATGGGCCTAGGACCTTTAATCGGCGGATCGGTCTATATGGGGGCTATATCAGGATATAGTCCGATATGGCCTATCTTCGAGCTTAACCTGCTTATGGACAAAGCAAGAATCTGTACAAAGTTTCAGCTCAATATCTCTATTTTTAAAGAGTGTAGCGTGATTTCAACAGACAGACGGACAGAAGGACGGACATGGCCAGATTTTGTTAGATTTTTACGTTGATCAGAATATATATATATATCTACTTTATAGGGTTGGAAGTGGATATTTCGATGTGTTGCAAACGGAAGAACAAAATGGAAATACCCCATCCTTCAGTGGTGGGTATAATAAAGGTATTTATTGGACATTTACTCAATAAATACCCATAGCGTTGGGTATTTATGTGGTAGAAACCCATCCGTAACCATTCCAACTAGAGTAGGTTGTAAAGCACACATCTGAATTTGAACAGGCTCTTAAAGACGTCTAGATTCACACGCGCAGTGGAGAACAAGTAAAATCTTCCTTCTCTATTCAAATCCAATTTATCCAAAAATGCCAACAGCAACAAAAACGGTAAGTTAGTTAAATATTCTAGCAACAACAGACATTTAAAATATTTTTTGCTTTGCTATTCTTGAGTAGCAAACAAACGGACAAAAAATTTCAAACAATAAAATATGTTGTTTTGTCAAATTTATTTAAAGCAACAAAAATTAAATTAGTGCATCCTCTGTCGAGTTATGTTTTTTATGAATCTTATATTTAACAAGTAAAAGCGTTCGTCGGGCCGAATCTTTGGAACCCATCACCATGGATTCTGCTAAAATATGGGAGCTATATTTGGTTAAAGACGATTTGGACCGTGCATGGCACAGTTGTTGAAAGTCATAACAGAACACAATATGCACAATTTCATCCAAATCGTATAAAAATCACGGCTTATAAGGGCTTAAGAAAACAAATCGGGAAATCGGTTTACATGGGAGCTATATCAGGTTCTTGACCGATTCAGACCATACTTATCAAAATTGTTGGAAGTCATACCAAAACACTATGTGCAAAACTTCAGTAAAATTTGACGAAAATTAAGGCTTCCAGAGGCTCAAGAAATCAATTTGGGAGATTGGTTTATGTCAGGTTCTTGATCGATTTTGACGTACATGGCACAGTTGTTGAAAGCCATAACAGAACACCACATGCAAAATTTTAGCCAAATCGGACAAAAACTGCGGCTTCTAGAGGCAGCTTTATCAGATTCCTTACCAATTTAAACCGTACAAGGCACAGTTGTTGAAAGTCATAGCAGAACACCACATGCAAAGCCAAATTGGAAAAAAAATTGCGGCTTGTATGAACTCTAGAAATAAAATCGGGAGATCGGTTTATATGGGAGCTATATTCAAATCTGAACCGATATGGCCCATTTGCAATCCTCAACGATCTACGTCAATATTAAATATCAAGCGGCTGGCTTTACGCGTTCGACAGCTATCGTGATGTCGACAGATGGACGGACGGTCGGACGGACGGATATGGCTAGATCGATTCAGAGCGTCTAAACGGTCAAGAATATATATACTTTATGGGGTCTTAGACGAATATTTCGAGGTGTTACAAACGGAATGACTAGATAAGTTTAACCCCCGTCCTATGGTGGTGGGTATAATAAAAGTGTGGACATATGTTGAAATATGTTGTTTTGTCAAAGACACTCTTTAAAACAAGTAAAAGGGCGTTAAATTCGGCTGGGTCGAACTTTGGATACCCACCACCTCGGGTATATATGTAAACCACCTTTCGCCAAAATCGGGGTGAAAAATTTATACCTTATGCCCCATACGAGCTATATCGAAATATGTTCCGGTTTGACCAAATACTAATGAGTACAAGTCATTGTTCAATTGTGTAAAATTTCACTGAAATCGGATTATAAATGCGCCTTTTGTGGGGCCAAAACCTTAAATCGGGAGATTGGTCTATATGGCAGATATATCCAAATCTGGACCGATCTGGGTCAAATTGAAGAAGGATGTCGAAAGGGCTAACACAACGCACTGACCTTAGTTTTGGCGACATCGCACAATAAATGCGCTTTTTATGGGCCCCAAACTTTAATCGAGAGATCGGTCTATATGGCACCTATATGCAAATCTTGATCGATCTAGGCCAAATGGCAGAAATATGTCGACCGGCTTAACTTAACTCACTGTCCCAAATTTCGGCGACATCGGACAATAAATTCGCCTTTTATGGGCCCAAAACCTTAATTCGAGATATTGATCTATAAGTCAGCTATATTCAAATCTGGACCGATCTGGACCAAATTGAAGAAGGATATCGAAAGGCTTATATCAACGCACTGTCCCAAGTTTTGGCGACATCGGACAATAAATGCTTCTTTTATGGGCCCAAAACCTTAATTCGAGAGATCGGTCAATATGTCAGCTATGTTCAAATCTGGACCGATCTGGGCCAAATTGAAGAAGGGTGTCGAAGGGCCTAACACAACTCACTTTCGCAAATTTCAGCAAAATCGGATAATAAATGTTGCTTTTATGGGCCTAAAACCCTAAATCGGCGGATTGGTCTATATGGGACTATATCAAGACATAGTCCGATATAGCCCATCTTCGAACTTAACCTGCTTATGGAAAAAACAAGAATCTGTGCAAAGTTTCAGCTCAATATCTCTATTTTCAAAGGGTGTACCGTGATTTCAACAGACAGACGGACATGGCTAGATTGTCTTAGATTTTTACGCTGATCAAGAATGAATATTTCGATGTGTTGCAAACGGAATGACAGAATGAATATACCCCCATCCTTCATGTATGGTATTGTGTCCCCACCTAATTGCAGGTGTCTGTTAGCCACGAAATCTGGGCAACCACATAGGAAATTCTCGAACGTCTCATCATGTTCCCCACATGCCCAATTTTACATAAATGAGCTCGTAGTACCGTTATGGTACCGAAAGTTAAACTGTCTCCTTTTTACTTCCCTACAGTGAAGGCCTCTTCTTCTCAATATCCGGATCTTCTCATAGGATTTTCGCGTCGACCCGAAAGGCTTCGTGTTAACCAAGTTTATTGTAGGCACTCCTCTGGCCCTTACTGCCAAATCGTCTGTTCTTTTATTCCTACTTACTTATGTATGGCCTAGTACCTAAACGATGCGGATGCGTTTATCTCCTTCTTACACTCCAACACTGTTCGCGACCTAACAGTCCTGGTTGTTCTTGTTCTGATGGCTAGTTTACTATCCGTTAAGATGTTCGCACATGATGTCCTCGAGATAACAACACACAACCTCACGCATTCCGCTATCGCTCGGAACTCCGCCTGCCGGATCGTATTACCGTCAGACAGAAAACAGATCTCAGTTCCTGAGTTCTCAATGTGGAACCCTGGGTCCACTCTGTCCCATAGTTTTGATCCATCTGTGTAGCTTGATCCTCAAAATGGCAATACAAGAGTTCCATCAACCCAAGACTGTGCCGCTGGAATCAGGGTCTCGCACTCGACTTCAAGTGTCGTCTTAGGTATTCGCTTGCTATTCCTTCCAGGTCAGCTCGATTATACCGCGGCGGTATGATCTGCTCCTAACCTTTTTATACCCACCATCGAAGGATTGAGGTATATTTATTTTGTCACTCCATTTGCAACACTTCGAAATATTTATTTCCTTTCCCATAAAGTATATATACTCTTTATCGTCGTAAAAACCTAAGACGATCTAGCCATGTCCGCCCACCTGTCCGTCCGTCCGTCTGTCTGTTAAAATCACGCTGTAGTCTTTAAAAATAGAGCTAGTGAGCTGGATGCACAGATTTTATTTTTTTGCCCATAGGCACGTTAAGCTCGAAGATGGGCTTAATGGGAACATCTTCATATAGCCCCCATATTGACCAATCTGCAGATCTAAAGGCCTTAATTCTTTTTTTTTGTCCATAGGCACGTTAAGCTCAAAGATGGGCTTTATCGGTATATCTTCATATAGTCCTTATATTGGCCGATCTGCAGATATATGTGCCTTAATGGGCAAAACTACATTTATCATCCGGTTTCGCTGAAATTTGTGACATTGAGTTGTGTTTAGGCTCTCGACATCCTTGTTCAATTCGGCCCAGATTGGTCCAGATTTAGATATAGCTGCCATATGCACCGATCTTCCGATTTAGGTCTTGAAGAACAGGCGCATATATTGTCCGATTTCGCTGAAATTTGGGACGGTGAGTTGTGTTAGGCTCCTCGATATTCCGCTTCAATACCACCAAGATATAGCTATTAATATACCGATCTCTGGATTTAAAGTTTCTGACCCATAAAAGAATTTATTAACCGATTTTGCTGAAATCATGCAAATGCAAATCGATATTCGTACCGAGTGTGGTCAAGATCAGGCTATATATGAATATAGCTGCCATATAAACCGATCTCCCGATTTAAGTTCTTAGACCCATAAAAAGTGCGTTTTTTAACGTATGAATTTGGTACAATGAGTTGTGTAAGACCCTTATATAGCCTTCAAGAATATGATGGAGATCGCGCTATGTTTGGATATAGCTGCCATACATACTCATGGTTTAAGTTTTTGGGCCCATAAAATCAGCGATTATTACGCTATTTCGCTGAAATTTGGCACTGTGTTAGGCTATTCTATACCCGCGTTTAATGTGGTCTAGATATTTTAATATTTGGATATATATCATATTTGGATATATATACCGAGCTACCGATCTCCCGATTCAAGGTCATTGACCTATTAAACACTCATTTACCGTCGGATTTCGATGCAATTTTGCACAGTGAACAGCGTAGGGCTTTTGGACATCTTTGACCTATATGCTTCAGTTAGGTTTATATGAGGTTATAGCTGGAAAATTTAAAATAGGGCTGTTCCCATCTACAAGCGTTTTTGCAGACCCTTTCCAAAATTATTAAATAAAACAAACAATTGTGGCTCTACTTCAAGTTCAATTCAAAGACAAAATTCTTTATTCAAAAACAGCTAGGCGACGACTAAAAAAACTAAAAGGCAGCAGAATGTCTTATGCTGCAGACAAAGTAGACAACAGAAACATAATAATTAAGATTGTTACAGTTAATTATTGCTATGAGTATGTTTTGTATAGGCAATAAAAATACTGCATAGCAAACAGCAGTCATTTGTTGTTGTTATTGTTATTGGGTGGGCAGTATTTGCATATCATAGGAACGCATGAAACTGATATGAGCAAAAATACTGAATGCTGCGAGAAATGGTATGCTGCGACTATTGGTTCACCGTACATTCTCCCCCCGTTGGAAGTTTAAGGCTTCCAACAGATTCTTCTTCAATGGGTAAAACTGCTAGCTTAGCTACTGCTCGTCGACAAGTACCAGTGCTAGTTTTGATTAAAACGACTCGCACAACACCATCTTCTCCACACATTATTTCGGAAACACGACGCAACTGCCACTTGAGAGGTGTCATATTTTCCTCTTTTAGCAAAACCATATCGCCTATTTTTACCCCCTTTGTAAGGGTACGCCACTTACTGCGCTCTTGTAACTGGGAGAGATAAGAAGAGCTCCATTTACTCCAGAATATTTGTTGCATGTAACATACCCGCTGCAATCTATTTAAAGTATTAATATTTAGCTCAGTTAGGTCAGGTTCTACAATAGACACCAGAGGAGCTCCAACTAGGAAATGGGCCGGTGTTAATATTTCCACATCATCTGGATTCTCTGTTGGTGGGCATAATGGGCGAGAATTTAATATTGCCGAAATCTGGCAGAAACCTCAGCTTGTCAAAAGTTAACAATGCGAGGCCAGCTACTCTATAGAAGTGGTATTTTGCTGCCTTCACAGACGCCTCCCAGAGGCCCCCGAAATGCGGAGATCTAGGCGGAATAAACTTCCACTCTATTCCATCATCCAAACACACTTTCTCAACAAGTTTCGTGTTAGCTTGACTAAAAAATAATTTCCTCAATTCCAATTATTCATTTTTAGCGCCGACAAAATTGGTGGCATTATCAGACCAAATTGTTCTTGCTTCGAAGGGATGTAAAGCGTTTTAAAGATGATAAGAATGAAGCTGTCGATAAATCCTGCACCAGTTCCATATGACATTCCTTCGTTGAGAAACAAACAAAAATGCATATGTAGCATTTCACAAGTGGCCGGTTTCTAACGTCCGTCTTGTGATAAAAAAGCCCGCAAAAATCGATGCCTGTTGTGAAAAAAGGTCTGTTGGGACGTACTCGATCTTAAGGTATGTTGCCCATAACATGCCGAGTTATTTTGGGCTTCAGGCGAAAACACCGAACATTTTTTAATTATGCTGCTTATTATTTTACGACCGCCAATAGGCCAATATTGTTGTCGAATAGTCGCGAGAAGGCATTGCGGTCCAGCATGTAGACAACGCTCATGGAAATGCATAACTAATGACTTTGTGTTGGGATGTTTTTTTGGCAAAATGATTGGATGCATTGCATCGTAATTAAGAGTCGAGTTTTGCAAACGCCCTCCCACTCTTATCAGCCCATAAGAATCAATGATTGGGCTTAAAGAGTACAATTTGCTTAAAGGATTCAAGTTCGAATTTGAAGATAATTGTTTATGTTCATTCGCGAAATAAATCCTTTGAATACATTTCATTAGCATATATGTGCCCATTTCGATCTCTTGGAGTGATAATTGGGTGCACCGCTTATGATCTTTAGGTGATGATTTTAAATTAGTAAATCGATAAACATATCCAAATATTCTCTGAATTTTCAAAAATGAGTTGTAATATTTGCAATTTAGCGATATGTCAAACAGGGATGATGTCGATAGGACTATGCGCCGACGCTCTGGCAATTCCGAAATAAAGTTTAAACCTTGCGGCCAATATTTTTGGATCATTCAATGAAAAATCTGGACCATTTTTCCATAAACTTGAAGTCAAGAGGGCTAGCTCCTCTTGACAAAATATCGCATGGGTTTAAGGCCGTAGGTACGTAATGCCACTTCATATTGTTTGTAAGGCTCTGTATGCGACTTACCCGGTTTGAAACGAATATATTAAAATTGGATGGCTGCTCTCGTATCCAAGAAAGCACCACCATCGAGTCCGACCAGCAATGATATTCCAAACCATCTGGTAATACCTTCGACACACTATTTAATAAGTCAGCCAACAGCGCAGCAGCAGACAATTCCAGCTTCGGCACCGTCATCACCTTCAAAGGGGCTACTCTTGATTTTGAGCACAACAAGTTGTTGGTAATCTCACCATTAAATTCCGATCGGACATAAATACATGCTCCGTATTCTGACAGGCTTGCGTCGCAAAATGCATGTATTTGCATTGCGGATTTTGGCACTGAAACGAATCTAAGAAATTCAAATTTATGTAAATGTGAAAATTGGTTTTTAAACTGCAACCATGCTGTATGCAAATCCTGTGCTAAACTTTCGTCCCATTGTAAATTTTGTTTCCATAAACTTGGCATTATTACCTTCGCCTTTGAAATCACCGGACCTATTAAGCCTAATGGATCATACAGCCTTGCAATGCATGACAAAACAGTGCGCTTAGTAACAGAACCTTTTTAATAGCAGGACAAAAGGTGAAAATTAAAACATCTGCTTTCGGGTCCCACATCAGGCCTAATGTCTTGGTAATATCTGTCCCATCGTGAAATTTTAAAAATTGTTCGCAATCATCAGCTAAAACACCTTTCAATACCTCTGGTACATTTGAACACCACTTTCTTATTTTGAAATTGCCCAAATTCAGGAGATCAGTCACTTGCCGTTTAATCTCCAAAACTTCTTCTACAGAGCTACCGCCAGTCAGAAGGTCATCAACATGAAAATCACGCCTTACTATTTTAGCACCCAATGGATATGACTTTTCCTCATCGTATGCAAGTTGGTGCATAGCTCGAATTGCTAGAAATGCTGCGGGTTTGGTGCCATATGTCACAGTATCTAATTTAAATGTTTGAATTTTTTCAGATGTATCGTTTCTCCACAGCACGCATTGTAGGTAGTCATCGGGATAAGACATTTTCACACAACGATACATCTTGCAAATATCGCCGATTAGAGCTACCTTTGAAAATCGAAAACGCAAAAGAGAGTCAAACAATTTTCGTTGAATTGTTGGTCCAGCATAAAGTATATCATTTAATGATAAACCAGTAGTTGTTTTTGCTGAACCATCAAACACAACACGCAGCTTTGTTGTTCTGCTGTCTTCTTTTCGTACGCAATGATGAGGCAGAAAGTATGTTTGTGTGGCTTCGAAAGAGATGCGACCATAGACATATGATTTAACGTCGAGTACTCCTTCATAAAATTTACATACTGCAGCTTTAAATCCGGTTGTTTGTCTAGTTATACCCTCCACCATAAGATGGGGGGTATACTAATTTCGTCATTCTGATTGTAACTACTCGAAATATTCGTCTGAGACCCCATAAAGTATATATTTTCTTGATCGTCGTGAAATTTTATGTCGATCTAGTCCTTTCCGTCTGTCCGTCCGTCCGCCCGTCTGTCCGTCTGTCCGTCCGTCCGTCTGTCCGTCCGTACGTCCGTACGTCAGTACGTCCGTCCGTCCGTCCGTCTGTCTGTCGAAAGCACGCTAACTTCCGAAGGAGTAAAGCTAGCCGCTTGAAATTTTGCACAAATACTTCTTATTAGTGTAGGTCGGTTGGTATTGTAAATGGGCCATATCGGTCCATGTTTTGATATAGCTGTCATATAAACCGATCTTGGGTCTTGAGTTCTTGAGCCTCTAGAAGGCGCAATTCTTGTCCGATTGGAATGACATTTTGCACGACATGTTTTGTTATGATGTCCAATTACTGTGTTAAGTATAGTTCAAATCGGTCCATAACCTGATACAGCCGTCATATAAACCGATCTTGGGTCTTGACTTCTTGAGCCTCTAGAGGGCGCAATTCTTATCCAATTTGAATGAATTTTGGCACGTAGTATTTTGTTATGATATCCAACAACTGTGCCAAATATGGTTTAAATCGGTTCATAACCTGATATAGCTGCCATATAAACCGATCTGGGATCTTGACTTCTTGAGCCTCTAGAGCCTCTAGAGGTCGCAATTATTATCCGATTTGCCTGAAATTTTGTACGACGGATTCTCTCATGACCATTAACATACGTGTTTATTATGGTCTGAATCGGTATATAACCCGATACAGCTCCCATATAAATCGATCTCTCTATTTTACTTCTTGAGCCCACAAAGGGCGCAATTCTTATTCGAATTGGCTGACATTTTACACAGGTCTCCAACATATAATTCAATTGTGGTCCAAACCGGACCATATCTTGATATCGCTCTAATAGCAGAGCAAATCTTTTCTTATATCCTTTTTATACCCTCCACCATAAGATGGGGGGTATACAAATTTCGTCATTCTGATTGTAACTACTCGAAATATTCGTCTGAGACCCCATAAAGTATTGTATATTCTTGAACGTCGTGAAATTTTATGTCGATCTAGCCATGTCCGTCCGTCCGTCCGTCGGTCTGTCTGTCGAAAGCACGCTAACTTCCGAAGGAGTAAAGCTAGCCGCTTGAAATTTTGCACAAATACTTTTTATTAGTGTAGGTCGGTTTCGTAAATGGGCCATATCGGTCCATGTTTTGATATAGCTGCCATATAAACCGATCTTGGGTCTTGACTTCTTGAGCCTCTAGAGTGCGCAATTCTTATCCGATTGGAATGAAATTTTGCACGACGTGTTTTGTTATTATATCCAACAAATGTGCCAAGTATGGTTCAAATCGGTCCATAACCTGATATAGCTGCCATTTACACCGATCTGGGGTTTTGACTTCTTGAGCCTCTAGAGTGCGCAATTCTTATCCGATTGGAATGAAATTTTCCACGACGTGTTTT